>NC_092231.1:37506285-37741285 GCF_036320965.1 Panulirus ornatus | reverse complement strand
ACGGGGTTTGGGGGGGGGATGTTGGGTTGGGTAGGGGAAGTAGTACGTGGGAGGAGGAGAAGAGAGAGAGAGAGAGAGAGAGAGAGAGAGAGAGAGAGAGAGAGAGAGAGAGAGAGAGAGAGAGAGAGAGAGAGAGAGAGAGAGAGAGAGATGGGAGGGGGGTGTCTTCGCCGGGGAGTCTGTCCCCGGAGTTTTTAATCCCAGTAAATGCATAGAAGCCATGAGATTTGCGGGATGGCGCTGTCTTGCCTTGAGGAGCGTGAGGGCCCGCTTGCGGGTCGTCGTGATGAGTGGCACTCCCATGTTGAGTGCTGCCGAAATGGCACGTGTGTCTCAGGTAAAGTGGCAGCGCCTGGGGTATTACGCTGTCTTCCCCTCCCCCCCCCCTACCGAAGAGTCGGAGGGCGTGTTTCTCGGCTTGTCTGTGTGAGCTGACGACCATCCATCCATTACGCTTACGACGATCCGTCTCTGCGTCTACGACCATCCATCTGTACACCTGTCGTCTACGACCATCCATCTGTACACCTGTGTGTCTACGACTGTCCATCTGTACGTCTACGATCATCCATCTGTACACCTGTCGTCTGCGATCATCCATTTCTACACCTGTGTGTCTACGACTATCCATCTGTACACCTGTGCGTCTACGACCATCCATCTGTACACCTGTGCGTCTACGATCATCCATCTGTACACCTGTGCGTCTACGATCATCCATCTGTACACCTGTCGTCTGCGATCATCCATCTGTACACCTGTTAGTCTACGACCATCCATCTTCTACACCTGTGTGTCTACGACCATCCATCTGTACATCCTTCGATGCACCATAATTCTGTCCTCTCTTCTATCCACATACCCATCTATCTGTCTCTTACCTATCATCACATCCACCCATCTATCCACCCGTCTACCCATCCATCCACCCACTAATCTATCCACCCGTCTACCCATCATCCCTCCATCCATTAATCTATCCCTCTATCCACCCGTTCGTCGGTACCAAGTGGATCCATTGAGTAATCCTTCCCATATATATTCCATCACAGTTTTGAGATTTTTCTCGTCGGATTTTCAGTGGCTGTCAAGTGTCGCTCTGTTGTCCCAGGTTTCCTGTTCGTGCGATCTCTCCATCTCGCACACAACACTTGACAACACGTTAACCCACACGACTCGTTCCTACGTAACTCTTCGATATTCCTGCGGTGAGCGTTACGCGCGAACTCTGCCTCTGTGGTCAAGATCTCGTCTTAAGTCTGTCTCTGTCTCTCTCTCTCTCTCTCTCTCTCTCTCTCTCTCTCTCTCTCTCTCTCTCTCTCTCTCTCTCTCTCTCTCTTTGTATATTTCATTTGTAAGTTTTTTCTACTAAATCTTTGAGAAGTTTGTACGTTTTTCATTGCATTGATGTGCAATTTGATTATTTTATATGACTGTATGATACATGCGGGAGGTGAACGGATGCTGTATGATTGTACGGTTGCTGTATGATTGTATGTCAAGGGAGGTGAACGGTTGCTGTATGATGGTATGATACTAGAAGGGATGATTATTGTATGAGGTTGTGTGGTTTGATGTGATACTGTATTGTGTGACTGTGGAATCGTGCGTGACTTTTTGTGTAATCTTGAGATAGAAAGTAATTTTGTTGTCTGTGTGTTTTGTGTATTTGTTGGATAAGATTGGGATTTTTCTCCTTTGTGTGTGTGTGTGTGTGTGTGTGTGTGTGTCTGTGTCTGTGTGGTTGTGGGGTAGTTTGGGAATTATTTTGATTCAAGAGTGATTGTGATCTTTTTTTGATGCTAGAGCATCCCACTGATGATATATTCCTACGAGTCCACGGGGAAATGAAACACCCTAAGTTCCCAAGTGCACTTTCGTGTAATAATCACATCATCAGGGGAGACACAAGAAAGAAATCAGTCAGTTGATATACAACGAAGAGACGTAGCTAGGACGCCATTTGGTAAACAAGTGACTGTCTGAATGGGAGTGTCATTTCCCCGTGGACTCGTAGGAATATACTTGATCACGTGCTCATTTGTGATCCTATCCATGCATACATATATATACACACTAGCCTAAGCCAGGTACCCATTTTTTCGACCAACCCAAGGGTTTGATGAACTGTTGGGTTGACTGTGAACTGACTGCCGCAACCAGGATTCGAACCTATGCGCTCCACCCTTTGCGGTCCTTGAATGCGTTACGGTCAGGAACGCTAACCAGTACACCACGGGAGTCCAATTGGGACTGGCAGTGTGACATTTGCCTCTGGCTTTTGTGGGTTTGTGGAAAGACATTCGTGTGGATGTGGATGTTATGGAAGGGGTAAAGTGATTCATAAGTTTTGGAGGAAGTGGAGAAGCAGCCTTGTGGAAAGTGGTCAGATCTTAAGTGGTATGAGAAACATAATCAAAATGGTAAAGAGTTTCCAAAGCTTATCGGTGTAAGGAAAGAAACAGACATTATTGTAACGACCCGTTCACCCTTGAGTTGCCATTGGACACATTGTGATGTAGACACATTATGATTTTTTCGTGTTTTGTGGATTATTGAGTAATATATGATGATGTTACAAGTGATTTTCAAGTATTGCTGTGTCAACTGCATAGTGATGCGATGATTTATCAATAAATGAAGTGTTTTTTTTCCCCGTTTTCTAATTGTTGAATGAGTTTGGATGTACAGTTTCAGAGTATAATTGTAGAGTAATATCCAGACTTTTGGTGGGGTTGTTGCGTAGTTGTAATGATTTGGTGTTTGGCGTAATTGTTGTGTGGTGAGGGAGTAATATTTTAGTTTGTGGTGTAGCTTTTGTGTGGGTGTGGAGTGATATTCTGGTTTTTGTTCCGTTTTGAGATTCTAGGTTAATGATTTGGGTTTTGATCTATCTTTTGTGGTTTTAGAGTAATATTTTGATTTTCGTTGTCAGCTATTTTGCAATTTTAGAGCATTATTTTGGTTTGTGTTCCAACTATTTTGCGGTTTTAGAGTAATATTTTGGTTTTTGTTGCAGCTCCTTTGTGGTTTTAGAGCATTATTTTGGTTTTTGTTCCAGCTATTTTGTGGTTTTAAAGTAGTATTTTGGTGTTGGTTTTCATTCTAGCTATTCTGTGGTTTTAGAGTAATATTTTGGGTTTATATTCCAGCTATTTTGATTTTTCGTGTCAATTTTCTGGTTGTAAAGTTAGGACTTTGATTTTTGGTGCTGATATTTTGTGGTTGCAACTCTGGTAACCATTGGTGCAACATTATTTGGTTGTAACGCTGTATTTTGCTTAGACAGTGTTCCCTAATGGTTTTGTGAAGTTGTGGTGTTGTGGTTGTCCGGGGGAAGTTGGTGAGCAGTTGAAGTTATTTCGTGTGGTTTATGGTACCAGCGGATGACGTAGTTTATTGAATGGTGTTTAACGTTATGTTATGAATTAGCGTTTTTCATTGTTTTTTTCTATCTTTCTTTTGTAAGAAATCGTGCGAGTTTAGCTTTTCGTTAACTGAAACGGCACAGGGAAGTGAACGCCTTAATCAAGGCCATATCTCTCTCTCGCTCTCTCTCTCTCTCTCTCTCTCTCTCTCTCTCTCTCTCTCTCTCTCTATATATATATATATATATATATATATATATATATATATATATATATATATGTATATATATATATATACTTGCTTTGTCGCTGTCTTCCGCGTTAGCGAGGTAGCGCAAGGAAACACACGAAAGAATGGCCCAACCCACCCACATTCACATGTATATACATACACGTCCACATACGCACATATACATACCTATACATTTCAACATATACACAGACATATACACATGTACATGATTCATACTTGCTGCCTTTATTCATTCCCGTCGCCACCCCGCCACACATGAAATGACAACCCCCTCACCTCCCCCGCATGCGCGCGAGGTAGCGTTAGGAAAAGACAACAGAGGCCACATTCGTTCACACTCAGTCTCTAGCTGTCATGTAAAATGCACCGAAACCACAGCTATGTCATATATATATATATATATATATATATATATATATATATATATATATATATATATATATATATATATATGAGGAAGGATGAACTGAAGACTGATTACCCCGCCCAGGATTCGAACCCGTGTGAGGAAAGATTGAAACACGCATCGGGTCCGAGAGCATCGCTTCGAGTCTTCTTGAATGGGATCGCTCGATTAAGGTTCCTTGCCTGAGTAAGATGAGGTCTTCGTCGCTACCTGGCCTTGTGCGTGAGATTATGAAGGAACCAGATGACGAGGGATGAGGCCGTTAGAGGAACGAACGTTTGTACGTTTGTGGTGAGGGATGTCTTGGTGCTGGGACGTTGGGAGGGCGAGACAATGAGGCTGTTTGTGGATGCACGAGAGTAAATGGCTTGTGAAGATGGCACGGGAGGAGGAGGAGTGGGGAATGGCAAGCTTCTCGAGATCTTCCTAACACCACGGGCTCAGCATCCGATCGCCTCATTTGCATACCAGGCCTTCTCTCCCTCTCCCTCCTCCTCCTCCTGCGAGACGAGCGTCTTCTGAACGTTAATGACAACCCAGCTCAGTAATTATGCACATCTTGCTCCTCGCCAGTCTCCTCCTAAATGCTGGTTTGTCGCCTGGTGCATTGGTAGTTGGGAGTTACTGGTTCGCTACCCGTTAAGTTGACTTGTAGGGATTATTGGTTCTCCTCTCCTGGTACACTGGTTCGACTTCCCAGTAGCTTATGTTTGGGACCATTGGTTTCCTGGTACCTTGGTTCGCTTTCCGATAAGCTAATGGTTGGGATTATTGGTTCTCCTTTGCTGGTACACTGGTTCGCTCCCCGTATAAGCTAATGGTTGGGATTATTGGTTCTCCTCTCCTGGTACACTGGTTCGACTTCCCAGTAGCTTATGTTTCGCTCCCCGATAAGCTAATGGTTGGAATTATTGGTTCTCCTTTGCTGGTACACTGGTTCGCTCCCCGTAAAACTAGTTGTTGATCTTATCGGTTCTCCCCTGATGTTATACCGGTGACTCAAGTTCTTGGTTCGCTGTCCGTTAAGTTTGCTGTTTGGGTCACTGGTTCCTCTGAATCATGTAGGACTTGGCAATGTTGGTTCGTCTCCCGTACAATGTATGGTAACGGCTCCTTGTTTCCTCAGTCAGGTGGAGCTATTGGTTCGCTTCTCGCTAAAGCTGTAGTTGTGGGTCCTGGGGTCTTTGGCGAACCACTTTTAAAATCCTTTTCGAGATTGTTAAGTTCATCCCATCATGACATCGTCCATAACTACTCATGATTGATCATCAGAACTTATATATTTCACCTCTGTCACAGGTAAACATAGCTTCCATATTCTGATACTGTTTGGACTGTTTCAGAAGGTCTCGAATTCGGGTTTCAGCGTCTCGGAAAAGTCGACGTGGGTTTCTGTTGCAAGTCTTTAGTGTTTCTTACGCCATAATGTTCAAGAAAAGAAATAACGTTGTATTTTTGGATGTGTTTCAGACGCGCCCCTGTTTGTGTCGGCGCCGAGCAGCGAGTCGGCCGAACCCGGCCAAGTGGTGACCCTCAAGTGTCGGGTGGATGCGAACCCTCCTCCCGACATCACCTGGACGCGCCCCAACGACGTCAAGGTCAGCTCACCTCGCCTCGTAAGTTTGGCAGATGGAAAGATTAGGTCAGGTCAAGTCAGGTCAATTAAAGGCAATTCCAAGCCCGTATGAGATAGTCGAATTGGGGCTTTTTCTACCCATCATGTGCCAGGGTCATTAAGGCCGTCAACGTCGTTATCAAAGACCAATTAAAACGCCTTTAACATGTTCTTTGGGTGTGAAAGATATCTCTAAGGCCGTTAAAGGTATCTCTAAAGCCATATATACACTGTGTGTAGTGATGTATTTAGTACGTCTACATAACATTCAGACTAAAAATTTTGACCATTGAGAGGTTTAAAGTACTTATTCGTAATTATAAGTCATTTCCTGGCCATTTTATTGTAGTTATATTTATGGGTAAGGTCAGGTTACAACCTCTGTAGTGTAGGGTCAGTTCATAGCCTTTAGAATTATTGCATTCGTCAGGTCACATAGTGTAGTGACTGTGTTTCATGGTTGAACAGACCTTATCTTACTTCCCTTGTTATCTATTGAACACCCCTCATCCCGCGCCCCCTGTTAAACAACCTTGACACATACCTTACACTGCTACTGAGCTTGTTGGCTCCGTCTTTTCTGTGGAGGAAACGAGTCCTAATGCTTCCCTCGTCAGACATCCTTCACAGCGAATGAATACACGCAAGTGCTCCCCCGCCCTAGACTGCTATTCATCAAGGCCTCTCGTTTGTCAGAGAGAGTCATTCTGAGTTCCAGCATTAGAGGTGGTGTTCCCCTTCCTTGTCAGGCGAACCTTTAGGTATAGCACCCTTGCTGAAGCTGAGGACTTCCTCTGTTCCTCCTTTTTATCATCTCTTCCCCCTCTCGTTACAGGTGCCACACTGAGGAACTTTCTTCTGCTCCCCCACACAGATGTGCTTGCTTCACCCAATAACCCTTTACTCTCTTCATGTCTGTCCACTGCATTAAGAGCTTCCCTTGCCTCCCCTGGCTGGCGAGCCTGATGTATCCAACAGAGAGCTTTCCTCAAGAGCCTCCCGTACCTTCTACAGAAGCACGTCTGTCGTATCTAACAAAGAGCTTTCCTTAAGAGTATCCCTTGCCTCTTCCACACCTACCCCTGCTGTATCCAACAAAGGGTTTTCCTTAAGGGCTTCCCTTCCCTCCCCCACAGCCATACTTGCTGTATCTAACCAGGAGCTTTCCTCAAGAGCCTCCCGTACCATCGCTTGAAGCACGTCTGTCGTATCCAGCAAAGAACCTTTCCTTAAGAGCTTCCCTTGCCTCCTCCACACCTGCGCCTGCTGTATCCAATAAAGGGCTTTCCTTAAGGGCTTCCCTACCTTCTCCAAGTCAGACCTGGTGTATCCATCCAGGAGCTTTCCTTTAGGGCTTCCCTTACCTCCCCTAGAAGCCCGTCTGTCGTATCCAGCTAAGAGCTCCTCTTCCTCTTCCCTCACAGGTCGTAGGACGTGGTCCAGAGCTGATGGTGTCAGCAGCCTCGGCTAGCTCAGGCTTGTACATCTGCTCGGCCCGCAGCCCCGGCTTCTCCCCGCTCGAGGGTCGCGTCCACCTGCGGCTACGAGGCCCGCCGCTCATCAAGGCGCAGGCGGTGGTGGCCGTGCCGGAAGGGGAGCCTGCGGTGCTGCGCTGCGGGGTCGTCTCCGTGCCTCACCCTGTCATCGTCACCTGGACGAGAGAGGGCGCCCTCGTCGTCTCGGGTAAGTCCTCCGTTTGGCTCGGTTCTCTGGCAGGTAATGCATAGGAGTTGTGTACACTCTGTAAATCTGATACTTTTACAACGCTACCGTTAGCGATTTACGATGTAAATCCCACTCGCTAACTGGGTGTTTTTTCCCTCTCTCTCGTCTTACAGAGGACGGACACTATGTGGACGAGGAGCAGCGAGCAGACGGTGTAGTGTCGACCCTAACCATCAACAAGACCACGCACTCCGACTTCGCCGCTTACAACTGCTCAGTCGTCAATGAGTACGGCGTCGACACCCAGCAGATACTGCTCCAGCGCCAGCGTGAGTAGTCGGTCCATTGCTGGGAAAGTCTCTCCAACACACACACACCAAACACTGGTACACAACCTAAGACACATGTAGAACAGGTTTATGTTCTTTTGAACAGTTGAATCCCACAAAGGCTGACGTACGCATACATATGTTCCACATCCTCGTTAAATCATTCACAAGACACCTGCCAATATTATGGTATACGTTCAGAAGCTCATGTGAAACACAGGCACACTTGAAAACACCTCGCTACTCTGACAAGCGAGAAGCAACACGTGTAACAGCAACACACCACACCAGCTGTCTTGGAATGGAAGTGTTGCTAGTCTCCAGTCGACCCTGGAGAACCTATACCATGTTATTCCGAGTCGTAGTTGTGTTGTTCGGGGGCCAAGTGAAGATATTCTCTCAAAGGCTCAGTCTTCTGTTCTTAACGCTACCTCGCTAACGCGGGAAATGGCGAATATGTATGAAATAAAAGAAAAAAGAAATATATATATATATATATATATATATATATATATATATATATATATATATATATATATATATATATATATATATATATATATGTGTGTGTGTGTGTGTGTATAATGTGCAGATACATCATATTCAATGTATATGTGGCAGTAATTTCCTCCCCTCCCAAAAAAGTATCATTAAATAAACCTCTGAATAATATCCGACTCTAATAAAAGGGAAATGAATAATTATAATTAATTACAGATACTAGAGGGGGCATACTAGTTATACGATCGGTAATGGAACAGGTGTTGTGCTCTCTCTCTCTCTCTCTCTCTCTCTCTCTCTCTCTCTCTCTCTCTCTCTCTCTCTCTCTCTCTACCTATTCATGTCTTTCTGTCTGTCTGTCTATCTCTTCTTCCTTGCGTTATCATCTGTCCGTCTGTCTATCTGTCTATTCTTCCTTGCGTTATCATCTGTCTATCTATCTATTCTTCTGTGCGTTATCATCTGTCCGACTGTCTATCTATCTATTCTTCTTCTTCCTTTCGGTATCATCTGTCTGTCTATCTATCTCCTCTTCTTCCTTGCGTTATTGTCTGTCTATCTATCTCTTCTTCTTCCTTGCGTTATCATGTGTATTTGTCTGTATCTATATCTTCTTCCTTGCATTATCATCTGTCTGTCTGTCTATCTATCTCCTCTTCTTCCTTGCGTTATCGTCTGTCTATCTATCTCTTCTTCTTCCTTGCGTTATCATGTGTATTTGTCTGTCTATCTATATATTCTTCCTTGCATTATCATCTGTCTGTCTGTATCTATCTATCTCCTCTTCTTCCTTGCATTATCATCTGTCTGTCTGTCCTTCATCATCACAGTGGTCCTTATGTTCACCATCATGGTATTCTCGATCGTGTAACTCACCGCGAGTCTCTTGTGTTCGTGCCTGCAGCCGTGGTGCCCCTGATGGTGGTTGTGGGCGGGGGCGCTGGCGTGGTACTGGTTGTGATCGTCGTCATCCTCTTTATCCTGTGTGGGCGCAGAAGGAGGGCCGGAAGCCGACCAAAAGACAAAGCCGCTGAAGCAGGAGCTGTTGTAGTGGAGAAAGGTAACGCCGGCGGCGGAGGGATTGTTGGAGGCGCCGGTGGTGTAGGAGGTGGTGGTGGAGTAGGAGGAGGAGGAGGAGGACGCGACAGTGTTGGAGGAACGATGGACACAGCATTGAAGGTGATGCCTCCAACCCTCCTTCCTCACGACAACCACTCCACTGGCCAGGTAAGGCTCAAGTGACCATTCATTTTTTTCTCCCTCCTCCCTCTCTTTTTACGCTCGTAATCGGCCATAAATTAAAGAACATTTCAAACGCCAACATTTTTATCTGTGAATTTAGAACTTTAATACAAGCCTTGTGGATAAAATGACTCGAGATTATAAAAGTTCGAGAGATGAATATCGCCTGGTAGGTGACACATTTCAAAACCCTTAAGCTATTTATAGACATATAAAGTATTCATTGATTGCTGCCAGAGGGATCTTACGTCGTTCATATATATATATATATATATATATATATATATATATATATATATATATATATATATATATATATATATTCCCTTTAATTTACCTAAGACGCTGCTCATGTTTTACATAGTTCTGACTATTTATTCTGGAGAACATTTGATATGCTACTGAGATACATAGTACAGTGTTGTGGTAGAGTGAGTTCGATTACTTGGTTCACGTATTACTGAAAAATCACTTCATTTTTTTCCTCAACTTCTCCAGCAGGAATCAGACGCCAAGGACACGGAAATCCGCACCTCCTCTTCGCTCTCGGCGGCCGACCGTGATTCCGACAGTGGCTGGGAGAAGGAGAGCAGCAAGGCTTCTCCCCGAGATCCTCAGGCAGCTCCCCTCGCCCATGCCCGCTACAGCGTCGGATCCACTGTCTTCACCCCGCCCGTGAGTACCCACCACCGCCTCCAGTTTGCATTCTAAGGGCGCAGGCTGACAGAAGCCACACTTCTGCAGTAGATCAAAGACCTGACTGTTGTCAGGTTCAGGTTCTGTAGTCTAGGAATAAAAGTCATCCTTTTGGGGGATCAGGTCTTCAAGCGTAAAGTTAAGGGTTTTCGTTGTACAGTTTAGGACCATCGTTATCCATTTTAGGGCTTTCGTTGTAGAGATGATGATATATAGTTGAGGTACTTCGTTGTGCAGTTAGATCTCTGTTGAATAATTGAAGGCATGCATTGTAAACATGAGGGTCTTCGTTATACAGCTGAAGGCTTTCGCTGCACCAATGAGGGCCTTCGTTGTATAGTTGAAGGTCTTCGTTGTACAGTTTTTCTTTTGTTGTGCACTTTAGGCTTTTCGTTGTGCAGTTAAGGTCCTTCGTTGTACACTTGTGGTCCTTCGTTTTACAGTTAAAGTCCTTTGTTATCCAGCTAAGTTCCCTTACTGTACAGTAGCGGTCTTTTGTTGTACAATTGAAATCCTTCGCTAAGATCCTTCTTTGTACAGTTGAGATCCTACAATTTTGAGTAGAGCACCACCATCCAGTTTGTAAATACCTCCCCTGTTGAGGTTTACCAGCTTACAGACCGAAGCCTCAAAGATTAGGAAGAACGTGATGTGTGTGTGCGTGTGTGACGTTGGCAGGATAACCGGATATCGCCACTGACCGTTGTGTTTCAAGGTCATCGTTGCTATATAATCTTCGGCCGTCGGTGTTGGGCGTTTTAGAGACGATTCTATTTCGGTCTTGATGTTCGTCGTGGATGATTGTGGTCACGTCACTCGTCAGATGAAAGCCCGCGTGATTGTGGATGTTTGTCTTTTCTCCGCTGCAGGTTTATGGATGGGATTGTGCAGGTCAGGGAGGGGTGGTGGAGTGGGTTTCCATGATCCCTTGCACACTGACGGTATCGACGTGTTGCCTGAACTGCAGCAGATTAGCTTCAAGAATCATGACGACCAAACACGGACGGACAGAATAAAGTTTCGCTTTGTTAGGAATTTTTTCTTTTTCAGATAACATTGACGTTCATCGGTAGATTAAAGTTAATCATAAGATTGGAACTGTTGTCTTTACGATTTATAATCTTTGGAAGTTATATGAATTTAGTCTTTGATCGGATTATATGTATATTCCCGCCTTTTGTTCATTAAATGTCATTTTCCAATAAGCATAGTGTGATGTACTATAGATAGCGGAGGGAGGAGTCTCCCCCATGTGAAATTGTTACTGAACCAACGCATCTTCTTTCCCCTGCAGGATCAAGGATACATCTCGTACGTGGACTATACGCGGGACTACTCGCCCGTGCCCGTCACTGTTGGGGAGTCCTACGCCCAGTTTCAGGTCGGGGGTCCGTACGCCCGCTCAACACCCGCCAATGACCCTCCATCCTCCTTACCTTCGTCCGTGGCGCCGCCTCCTTACACGCCAACACCCCACGCCAACACCGACCTCAACGGTGGCATGAACGGCAGGTTGCAGCATGCCTCCAGCAACGGCAAGATCGTCAATGGGAACGGCGTTAACGGGACGCTCAAGCACGCCCTCCTACAGGATCTGAAACAGGAGTTGAAGAGGGAGCTATCGCATGACCTGGACTCTGCGGCGTTACACAGCAAATACATTATTCCACCACAGACCAAAATTAAGCCCGGAACTCTAGTTTAGGGCTTACCAGTGTAGCACTTATAGAATTACTTAAGAATTGAGACCCCCGAGGAGTTTATTGTTGCGGTGACTGATGCCCAAAATAATATAACACTTTTCTAGAGAATTTCCAGTAGAATTGAAAAAAAGAAATAAAAGTATCTATGTGAAAGACTATTCGAAATGATTCCAAAAAAAACTTTTAAATTTTTTCCTATCTTCTTCCCTCCTTTCCCCCAAAGTCAAGTCTTCATATCAGTTGATTATGCGAGAAAAAAAAAATCATGTGTTCTTTTGATAAGACCTGATGAATCAGGCCTCCCTAACACCTTCAAATTGCAGCCCCTCCTCCTCCTCCTTCCCCGTCTTACATCCCCCCACCTTCCGTCAAACCTTTAAGGGTCTCGTTGATAATCCTAAGATGTACAGATCTGTGATATACGAGTTATTTAAGCGCCCAGAGCATTGTTCAGCGAGAGCCAAAAAGAGTGTGTGCGTGAGTGTCTGTGTAAAGCAAGAGGGGGAAAAAAAATGTAAGAACTGTGTAGCGAAGCTCCCTCTTGTGGGTCAGTGGAAGGAAATAGTTTCCTCGGTGTATTATTAGAGAAACGAGAGTGTGGAATCGCCATGTGCTTAACTAGAATTGTAAACTGGCATTATGATCAGGGGGATCAGGATTCCCCTGAAAGACAAACCTGTAAAGAGCTGTAAGCTTAAGTGTTCTCGCCAGATAAATGAAATAGAAGTCTGAAAAGTGCACTGAAAACTTGGCCACTGTGGAGATGAACCGGGAGACAAAAATGAAGTCCCCCCCCTTTGAAACAAAAAGTGTACTCCAATGGAAAGGATGTTAAGATGGAAGTGAATGGCCTGAAGTGTATGTGGAGGGCGTTGTAGACTTGCCGACTAGGCAAAGGATCGTCTCTGCTTCTGGGACAGTGACCAAGAAATAGATTTTCTTAAAATGCTTAAAGTTTGACTCTTCATAATACGATGTCGTGCCCGATATCGTTTGTTATATGTGTCTCGAGTGAGCCTTTGTCAGTATATTATTGCAAAGTGTATGTATGGGATGAGTGAATATACAGACTATGTCTATACATAGATATATATCATCTGTATTAATATTGTAATGATTCATTGTATATAGGCGAATTCTCACCTCATTTTTTTCCCTTCCCAATCATGACTTGTTGTAGTACAGCCATCCTACGAGCGACGTGGACTCCGTCAGTTGTTCATACAGACGGGAAAAAGAGATCGAAAGCAGTGTCTAACACTCCACTCTTATTACGGGTGTGTGAACTTACGTGTATTCTCTCAGCCTTGCACCAAGATTAAGGATTGTCTAGCCGTCTTGAAGAAGAGGAAAGAATCCTCACTTGCTGCACTCAGAGATCATTATAGGTCGTACATGTTGGAAGATCTTGCAAGCAGTGTGGTGTGAGCGAGCGAGCGCTACATCTGTGAGAATTATCTTCTTGCCTGTCCTTTCTTGCAGGAAGTTACATACACTCGTTACCTTCCACTAATGAATTTTGGGTTTGAGATAGTTGGCCTACTATCAGTTTGCCGCCAAAGAAGAGCACTGCCTATCTTGTGAGCCAGTTGCCTCAATGGATCAATGAGAATCTCCAGCAGTATTTGAAAAGGTTAAGTGTGTGGATAATTCAGAAGTCATGTCTGGGTGTCCCTCCAAGTTCATACTGTCGGACGCTAAGCAGGCAAGGTAGCTCTGTTGTTTTGAATACTGGAGCTGTGGTGTTATGTTTTTCTTTTCAACGCTTTGCAGATATCAAATAATGGGAACATTCTGATATACATATATATATAAAATTGGCAGGTGTTATAATAAACCTTCGTCAAAAGAGGATAAACACGTTTTGCGTGGCATGTTTTGATGTGCTGTTTTTTCTCTACATTTCTTCCTTTTTGTCCCCTTATCCTGGAGAGAGGTAAAGGGGAACAGAGACTAGGCCATCAGAGGCAGGCGATGTGCACTCTACATCACTATGGTTGGCTATGACATATACGGACACTTATCATACAGCACCGATACCCGTCTTCGAACTGACCCCATCCCAGTGTATAGTATGTTTAACGCCAATACCTTCATTATTTTCTTTTTTTCTCTCCTTCACTCAGTCGTAATTCCTCTCTCGACAAATGTCACTCTCGTATATCTCTTCTGTCTATCACCTTTAGTCTCTCTCTTCTTCGTCTCCTCTTTAGTGCGCGAAGTAGCCTGAGTTTAAACCTTCATTCAGTTCTGCAAAATACCCCACTCCCCTTCAAATTCAAAACCATACCCCTCCGTCAATTCCCCATCAACTCGGCTACTCTCCTGTCACTATTTGATCACGTTTTCCCCTTAAATTGAAGGGGGGTTTAAAGTCCAGTCAGAGCCGCAATGTCTGTATTTCATTCCACTGTTTAGTTAGCGGCGTCTTATTCTTATGTCTCCCACTGCAGAGAAAAGTCAGTAGACTCCATACCTCAGACACATTCCCCGCTGATTATGAGACAGTGGATGATCTGACTGCAGCGAGGTAGACCACAGATTGGAAGACAACCGCTGCGTTAGTGCGGCACAGCGTTACAGAAATTTCTTTACCCTGCAGCGAGATATTGCCGAAATTGGCCACAGAGTCGAGCGAGGTAGAGTGGGATAATTCCACAAGCTGCAGTGAAAGATTTAGATTTCGTGAGGCCGATTCGACGTTGCACTGGCTAGTTCTCCCACAAATCCTATAATTTACAGTTAAGTTAAACTGCTGATCATTTACCAGCTTTATTTTTTTTTTCCACATTTCGTTAGCGTTACTTTTAACTCCTTCGTGATCATGTGGGGCTTCTGTGTGTGGTGACCTTTGTAAACCTGTGAGAAGGGAAAGTCTTGATCAATATATATATATATAATTTGATGGATACTGCATTCCACATGACAAGACGTGTGCAATACTTGGCATATATGTATATATATATAGCCACTTTTTCTGAGCTTTAAATTTACGTTTTGAAAGAAAATGAGGGTTAGCGGTTAAGGAGTTCACTTTCATAGATGTGAGATTATGAAGCCAGAGGTCCAACATGATCCAATTAAAAGTATATATATTTTTTCTTTTGTATCTGGTAAATAAGAAGAAAAACTTACCCAATGAATATGATACATCTTCAAGAATGTAGACGCTATTTTTACTTAAAGAATTATGATTGTGTTTTATGGATACTGTGAAAAAGTTTATAAATTTTTCAAAAATTGTGAATTTGAATTTTTCTTTCAAGATTATGCAGAAATTGTGAAAGATTTTATTTATGCAAAGACATTATGCACAGTGAAATCAAACTGGTATTTTCTTCCATAACTTTATGGCAAAAATTTAATAAAATTAATTTTTTTCAACGATTGTTTTACATCGTTTTTGATTTACGTGAAATTTTTAAGCACCAACTCACGAAAGTTTATGTATATTGAAATTTGGATCGTAAATTTCTATAATTTCCAATTGTCAAGTATTTTCTTTTGTTTTTTTTGGGGGGATGTGAAAAATAAAATTCACTATCTCATGAAAGTTTGTTCAAAATTTTGTTTCTTTTAAGAATATGTAGGCGGTTTAGTTATGACAAAAAAAGAATCCATATACTGAACCAGTTTTTGTTTTTCACGAAGAAATAGAGAGTATATGAAATGAACGTATTGCGACCAAGTCCAAACAGTTATAAAGAATTCACAGAATGGCATTAATATCTTTGGGAACTACGGTCAATCAATCCGCGTTTTTGGAAAGCTGCTTATGTCTACACGCGCACGTTTGGCTGTTTTAATCTCAGAAAATTAATGATAATTTTGATGAGAAAAATTGTTTCAATCCATCGCCTTTCTAGAATTATGAAGAGTTGAGCAGAAACTGAAGTGAACGTCGAAGAGGAGCAATGTTATGGTCCAAATTCCACCATATCCCAGACCTGTGATTTCATCTATGTTTTAAACAAAAGAATATCGCGTCCTCAGGACTTTGTGGCTAAATTAGCAAAGTTTAATAATGTTTCTCATGGGGAAGAAGAGAGAAATCCCTTTTATTCTGGCTAGATCGTAATGTTGGATGCTGTGCGTTACATCAGTGAACGCTGATTAACATAAATGTGCGAGATGAACTTTCACGTCTGGATGAATAGTGGTCCTGAAGAAGTAAATGAAAGGGGGAAATTGTAATTCTGTTTATTTGCCAAAGTCATCTTTTTACGCAGTCTCTCTCTCTCTCTCAATGTACAATCGTCAGCTTTTGCTTTGTAGTTTCCAAACCACATTATATATATATATATATATATATATGTATATATATATATATATATATATCCTATGTTATACATATTTATCTTTTTTGCTTCGTATTTGCTCATTTTGCTATGCCTCTGTTATTACTATTTTTTTTTATAAGCGGTCAACATTACCCCTCTCCTGACAGTACTTTCTTCCTCCCTCCCTCCAAAACACCATCATGAACCAAGCGGCGCCTCCTCCAAATGTAATGGTCTTGACGTTAAAGTTCTTGGTTAGCTCACCACCAACCCAACCCCTTCCCTCCTCCTCCTCCTTGCGCTCTGCTGCTAATTAAAGAAGTCAGTAGTGGTTAAGGATTCTTTATTGTAACTGTTTCCTGTAAATGTGAGAAATAAAGTATTTTGTTATATGGTAAGCTGGTGTGTTGGATCCTTTATCCTCTCTCCCAACCTGTTTATATGGTAACCTGGAGTGTTGGATCCTTTATCCTCTCTCCCAACCTGTTTATATGGTAACCTGGAGTGTTGGATCCTTTATCCTCTCTCCCAACCTCTTTTACTGATGCTCTAGTGTGACAACAACTATTTGGGTTAGTAAAAATATAAGTTAATAGTAGTAAATTACTTATACAAACTGTTCTACTTTCGTTGTTGTCCTGTTACACGAATTTAGCAAACTTGAAGGTATTGTATACACCTTCATACATGAAGTTAAAGAAAAATGATTTGAGAATGTAAAGAAAATTAAACCTTTGGCTTTTTCAGAGTTAAAAGAAATGTGAATCATTGATTTTTACAAATTTGAAGGAAAACTTCTACATAAAAGATGCATTTTACGTAATGCGAAATGCATTTTCAAATTGTCCTCCTCCATAGTCAACAGTATATTCACACATCTGTTTGAGATTTGAAATCTCCCATCAAAGGCGCCTCAAAACTCCGTTCATCCTGATTCAACTTAATTATCCATAATCAAATCCTGCATCAACAAGAAACACATAGTTCTTAAGCTCTTAGATTTTCTTGTCATGCCTAACAGGTGCTGGATATCTACAAAGTTCTAAGATTTAAAAGTTTCAGAAAAATGGAATGTACAGGAATGCAAAAGATTCTACAGTCAGATGCATTGTTCCATGTCCAGCACAGCCACACGAGACAAAAATCTTTTTCAACAATCCTGAGTGTGTGTGTATCATTATCAATATCATTACTATTATCATCGTTATAGCCCCAGGACCAACTTCTGTGAAAAAGTCCTGTTGTAACCTAGGATCTTTCTGAAGACTCCTGCAGGCCAAGGCTGTGAGCTACTAACAGTAGCAGGGAAACGTAGACTCCTCTGGAATGTCGAGTCCTTTGACGGAATTGTACTCCTTATCATACAGCCCGCCACAGGTAACTTTCCACCAGAGGTGTAACCTCGAGCAGATGGAACATATATTTATATTATACATAGTCGCTGTCTCCCGCGCTAGCGAGGTAGCGCAAGGAGACAGACGAAAGAATGGCCCAACCCACCCACATACTCATGTATATATTCACCTATACATTTTAACTTATACGTACATATACATACACAGACATACACATTACATACACGTATACACATCCACACTTACTGCCTTCATCTATTTCCGTCGCTACCCCGCCACACATGGAATGACAACCCCCTCCCCCCGCGCGAGGTAGCGCTAGGAAAAGACAACAAAGGCCACATTCTTTCACACTCTGTCTCTAGCTGTCATGTGGAATGCACAGAAACCACAGCTCGCTTTCCACATCCAGGCCCAACAAAACTTCCACGGTTTACCCCAGATGCTTCACATGCCCCGAGTCAATCCACTGACAGCAAGTCGACCCCGGTATACCACGTCGTTCCAATTCGCTATTCCTCGCACGCCTTTCACCCTCCTGTATGTTCAGGCCCCGATCGCTAAAATATCTTTTTCACTCCTTCCTTCCACCTCCAATTTGGTCGCCCACTTCTCGTTCCCTCCACCTCTGACATATATCCTCTTTGTCAATCTCTCCTCACTCATTCTGTCCATGTTACCAAACCATTTCAATACACCCTCTTCTGCTCTCTCAACCACACACTTTGTATTATCACACATCTATCTTACCCTTTCATTACTTACTCGATCAAGCCACCTCACACCACATATTGTCCTCAAACATTTCATGTCCAACACATCCATCTTCCTCAGCACAACCCTATCTGTAGCCCACGCCTCGCAACTATATAACATTGTTGGAACCACTATTCTTTCAAACATACCCATTTTTGCTCTCCGAGATAACGTTCTCGCCTTCCACACATTCTTGAACGCTCCCAGAACCTTCGCCCCCTCCCCCACCCTGTGACTCGCTTCCGCTTCCATGGTTCCATCCGCTGCTAAATCCACTCCCAGATATGTAAAATACTTCACTTCCTCCAGTTTTTCTCCATTCAAACCTGCCTCCCAATTAACTTGTCCTTCAACCCTACTGAACCTAATAACCTTGTTCTTATTCACATTTAGTCTCGGCTTTCTTCTTTCACACACTTTACCGAAATCAGTCAAACTTCTGCAGTTTCTCACCGAATCAGCCACCAGCGCTGTATCATCAGCGAATATCAAGCGACTCGCTTCCAAAGCCTTCTCATCCACAACAGACTTCATACTTGCCACTCTCCAAAACTATTGGATTCACCTCCTTAATAACCCCATCCATAAACAAATTAAACAACCATGGAGACATCACGCACCCCTGCCACAAACAGACATTCACTGGGAACCAATCACTTTCCTCTCTTCCTACTCGTACACATGCCTTACATCCTCGATAAAAACTTTTCACCGCTTCTAGCAACTTTCCCTCCACAACATATATTCCTAATACCTTCCACAGAGCATCTCAATCAACTATCATGTGCCTTCTCCAGACATATATATATATATTATATATATATATATATATATATATATATATATATATATATATATATATATATATATATATATTTTTCTTTGTCGCTGTCTCCCGCGTTTGCGAGGTAGCGCAAGGAAACAGACGAAAGAAATGGCCCAACCCACCCCCATACACATGTATATACATACGTCCACACACGCAAATATACATACCTACACAGCTTTCCATGGTTTACCCCAGACGCTTCACATGCCCTGATTCAATCCACTGACAGCACGTCAACCCCGGTATACCACATCGCTCCAATTCACTCTATTCCTTGCCCTCCTTTCACCCTCCTGCATGTTCAGGCCCCGATCACACAAATCTTTTTCACTCCATCTTTCCACCTCCAATTTGGTCTCCCTCTTCTCCTCGTTCCCTCCACCTCCGACACATATATCCTCTTGGTCAATCTTTCCTCACTCATTCTCTCCATGTGCCCAAACCATTTCAAAACACCCTCTTCTGCTCTCTCAACCACGCTCTTTTTATTTCCACACATCTCTCTTACCCTTACGTTACTTACTCGATCAAACCACCTCACACCACACATTGTCCTCAAACATCTCATTTCCAGCACATCCATCCTCCTGCGCACAACTCTATCCATAGCCCACGCCTCGCAACCATACAACATTGTTGGAACCACTATTCCTTCAAACATACCCATTTTTGCTTTCCGAGATAATGTTCTCGACTTCCACACATTCTTCAAGGCTCCCAGAATTTTCGCCCCCTCCCCCACCCTATGATCCACTTCCGCTTCCATGGTTCCATCCGCTGCCAGATCCACTCCCAGATATCTAAAACACTTTACTTCCTCCAGTTTTTCTCCATTCAAACTCACCTCCCAATTGACTTGACCCTCAACCCTACTGTACCTAATAACCTTGCTCTTATTCACATTTACTCTTAACTTTCTTCTTTCACACACTTTACCAAACTCAGTCACCAGCTTCTGCAGTTTCTCACATGAATCAGCCACCAGCGCTGTATCATCAGCGAACAACAACTGACTCACTTCCCAAGCTCTCTCATCCCCAACAGACTTCATACTTGCCCCTCTTTCCAAAACTCTTGCATTTACCTCCCTAACAACCCCATCCATAAACAAATTAAACAACCATGGAGACATCACACACCCCTGCCGCAAACCTACATTCACTGAGAACCAATCACTTTCCTCTCTTCCTACACGTACACATGCCTTACATCCTCGATAAAAACTTTTCACTGCTTCTAACAACTTGCCTCCCACACCATATATTCTTAATACCTTCCACAGAGCATCTCTATCAACTCTATCATATGCCTTCTCCAGATCCATAAATGCTACATACAAATCCATTTGCTTTTCTAAGTATTTCTCACATACATTCTTCAAAGCAAACACCTGATCCACACATCCTCTACCACTTCTGAAACCACACTGCTCTTCCCCAATCTGATGCTCTGTACATGCCTTCACCCTCTCAATCAATACCCTCCCATATAATTTACCAGGAATACTCAACAAACTTATACCTCTGTAATTTGAGCACTCACTCTTATCCCCTTTGCCTTTGTACAATGGCACTATGCACGCATTCCGCCAATCCTCAGGCACCTCACCATGAGTCATACATACATTAAATAACCTTACCAACCAGTCAAAATACAGTCACCCCCTTTTTTAATAAATTCCACTGCAATACCATCCAAACCTGCTGCCTTGCCGGCTTTCATCTTCCGCAAAGCTTTTACTACCTCTTCTCAGTTTACCAAATCATTTTCCCTAACCCTCTCACTTTGCACACCACCTCGACCAAAACACCCTATATCTGCCACTCTATCATCAAACACATTCAACAAACCTTCAAAATACTCACTCCATCTCCTTCTCACATCACCACTACTTGTTATCACCTCCCCATTTGCGCCCTTCACTGAAGTTCCCATTTGCTCCCTTGTCTTACGCACTTTATTTACCTCCTTCCAGAACATCTTTTTATTCTCCCTAAAATTTAATGATACTCTCTCACCCCAACTCTCATTTGCCCTTTTTTTCACCTCTTGCACCTTTCTCTTGACCTCCTGTCTCTCTTTTATACATCTCCCACTCAATTGCATTTTTTCCCTGCAAAAATCGTCCAAATGCCTCTCTCTTCTCTTTCACTAATACTCTTACTTCTTCATCCCACCACTCACTACCCTTTCTAATCAACCCACCTCCCACTCTTCTCATGCCACAAGCATCTTTTGCGCAATCCATCACTGATTCCCTAAATACATCCCATTCCTCCCCCACTCCCCTTACTTCCATTGTTCTCACCTTTTTCCATTCTGTACTCAGTCTCTCCTGGTACTTCCTCACACAGGTCTCCTTCTCAAGCTCACTTACTCTCACCACCCTCTTCTCCCCAACATTCACTCTTCTTTTCTGAAAACCCATACAAATCTTCACCTTAGCCTCCACAAGATAATGATCAGACATCCCTCCAGTTGCACCTCTCAGCACATTAACATCCAAAAGTCTCTCTTTCGCACGCCTGTCAATTAACACGTAAATTATATGGGAGGGTATTGATTGAGAGGGTGAAGGCATGTACAGAGCATCAGATTGGGGAAGAGCAGTGTGGTTTCAGAAGTGGTAGAGGATGTGTGGATCAGGTGTTTGCTTTGAAGAATGTATGTGAGAAATACTTAGAAAAGCAAATGGATTTGTATGTAGCATTTATGGATCTGGAGAAGGCATATGATAGAGTTGATAGAGATGCTCTGTGGAAGGTATTAAGAATATATGGTGTAGGAGGAAAGTTGTTAGAAGCAGTGAAAAGTTTTTATCGAGGATGTAAGGCATGTGTACGTGTAGGAAGAGAGGAAAGTGATTGGTTCTCAGTGAATGTAGGTTTGCGGCAGGGGTGTGTGATGTCTCCATGGTTGTTTAATTTGTTTATGGATGGGGTTGTTAGGGAGGTAAATGCAAGAGTTTTGGAAAGAGGGGCAAGTATGAAGTCTGTTGGGGATGAGAGAGCTTGGGAAGTGAGTCAGTTGTTGTTCGCTGATGATACAGCGCTGGTGGCTGATTCATGTGAGAAACTGCAGAAGCTGGTGACTGAGTTTGGTAAAGTGTGTGGAAGAAGAAAGTTAAGAGTAAATGTGAATAAGAGCAAGGTTATTAGGTACAGTAGGGTTGAGGGTCAAGTCAATTGGGAGGTGAGTTTGAATGGAGAAAAACTGGAGGAAGTGAAGTGTTTTAGATGTCTGGGAGTGGATCTGGCAGCGGATGGAAACATGGAAGCGGAAGTGGATCATAGGGTGGGGGAGGGGGCGAAAATTCTGGGGGCCTTGAAGAATGTGTGGAAGTCGAGAACATTATCTCGGAAAGCAAAAATGGGTATGTTTGAAGGAATAGTGGTTCCAACAATGTTGTATGGTTGCGAGGCGTGGGCTATGGATAGAGTTGTGCGCAGGAGGATGGATGTGCTGGAAATGAGATGTTTGAGGACAATGTGTGGTGTGAGGTGGTTTGATCGAGTGAGTAACGTAAGGGTAAGAGAGATGTGTGGAAATAAAAAGAGCGTGGTTGAGAGAGCAGAAGAGGGTGTTTTGAAATGGTTTGGGCACATGGAGAGAATGAGTGAGGAAAGATTGACCAAGAGGATATATGTGTCGGAGGTGGAGGGAACGAGGAGAAGAGGGAGACCAAATTGGAGGTGGAAAGATGGAGTGAAAAAGATTTTGTGTGGTCGGTGCCTGAACATGCAGGAGGGTGAAAGGAGGGCAAGGAATAGAGTGAATTGGAGCGATGTGGTATACCGGGGTTGACGTGCTGTCAGTGGATTGAATCAAGGCATGTGAAGCGTCTGGGGTAAACCTTGGAAAGCTGTGTAGGTATGTATATTTGCGTGTGTGGACGTATGTATATACATGTGTATGGGGGGGGGGGGGGGGGGGGGTTGGGCCATTTCTTTCGTCTGTTTCCTTGCGCTACCTCGCAAACGCGGGAGACAGCGACAAAGTATAATAAAAAATAAAATAAAAAAAAAAAAAAAATATATATATATATATATATATATATATATATATATATATATATATATATATATATATATATCAACCTCTAGGACCCATTCTCTAGGGGCTTATGCAGCTTCAATGCTGCGCTGCAACCAGTAGCAGATGAAGGGTGGATTCCTCAAGAGTGAGAAGCTCATCAACGAGATTTTTACTCCGACGATGTGACCGCGGTGAAGTGACCACGCCCAGGCGAATCGAGTAACGCAAATACACACACACCAACAAGCATAACATTTTTTTTTTTTTTTTTTTTTTTTTATACTTTGTCGCTGTCTCCCGCGTTTGCGAGGTAGCGCAAGGAAACAGACGAAAGAAATGGCCCAACCCCCCCCCCCATACACATGTACATACACACGTCCACACACGCAAATATACATACCTACACAGCTTTCCATGGTTTACCCCAGACGCTTCACATGCCTTGATTCAATCCACTGACAGCACGTCAAACCCTGTATACCACATTGCTCCAATTCACTCTATTCCTTGCCCTCCTTTCACCCTCCTGCATGTTCAGGCCCCGATCACACAAAATCTTTTTCACTCCATCTTTCCACCTCCAATTTGGTCTCCCTCTTCTCCTCGTTCCCTCCACCTCCGACACATATATCCTCTTGGTCAATCTTTCCTCACTCATTCTCTCCATGTGCCCAAACCATTTCAAAACACCCTCTTCTGCTCTCTCAACCACGCTCTTTTTATTTCCACACATCTCTCTTACCCTTACGTTACTTACTCGATCAAACCACCTCACACCACACATTGTCCTCAAACATCTCATTTCCAGCACATCCATCCTCCTGCGCACAACTCTATCCATAGCCCACGCCTCGCAACCATACAACATTGTTGGAACCACTATTCCTTCAAACATACCCATTTTTGCTTTCCGAGATAATGTTCTCGACTTCCACACATTTTTCAAGGCTCCCAAAATTTTCGCCCCCTCCCCCACCCTATGATCCACTTCCATAACATATATATATATATATATATATATATATATATATACATATTGAAAGCAGTGTTAGATGTGCATGGCGGAGTTGACACGCATACAGAGGCAATCTGGATTTAGACAAAAACCTCTGCACGAGAAGATATACGTAGCAGACCAGCAAGCGCCTTCCTAGCTATCATTCACATGGAAAGGATTATTGTCAGCAAACGCAATGATAAAAGTTATTCAGCAAAGTAATGGTAATGGTGGCTAGTGAACGGATATACAAATTACGGAGATGTACATAGAAATGGCTGGGAAATAGACACCAGAATCTATCATATCACAAGCTGACGCATTTGTATGTCACCAGGTATTGAGCACACGCCTTTAATCAAAGATGAACCTTCAACACGAGGAGATCTTATGTGTGTGTGTGTGTGTGTGTGTATGTTTATGTGTGTGTGTGTGTGTATGTTTATGTGTGTGTGTGTGTGTGTGTGTGTGTGTGTGTGTGTGTGTACGTGTTTGTGTACGTGTTTGTGTGTGTGTGTGTTGACCTCCGCCTGACCTTGGTCAAAATTATAAAAATTATAATCAATGATGCATCTCTCTGCCACTTACTTGCACTCGACTGCAATACATCAAAAGCTTTACCTCGTCCAAAAGACCAGGACGTACCAAGCGAGCGAGCAGGCAAGCAGAATAGCCTCCGCCGCCACCATCACCGTCTTTGCATGATTAAGTGGAATAATTGATTAGACTGGAATTGACAATTTTTGAAAATTTCCAAAGCCAGGGAAATATATCAAAAAAAAAGAGGGACATTCTTGCCATCTTATTCACTTTTAAAAGATGCAAATTTCTATGCACCTGGTGCATAGAAATTACTTTTGCTGGAGACGTGACTGACGGGTTGACATATTCAGTGCATCACTAGATGAATTGCCAATGGGAAAGGACGTCGTTGCATACACACTACATATCGTGAGGGGGAAAAAAAAAGTTATATATCATTCAAAAAAAGCGTAGGATGTTACGGATAATTATCATACATCCTCGACATTGACGGTAGGGTTATCGTACACTCAAACTAACGCACTGGTGGTCATCATATGCTCATAATACATCATGGACGTATTGGTGATAGTACAAGAGCCGCTCAATCATCATATAACAATAAGCATTTTGAAGGAAAAGTTCCATGAAGACCATAAAGCGATTTGCTAATTATCATTGCATGCAGGAAAGGTACCCCTTCTCTTGTTTACGTTGAAGGCTCCAGTCACGGACACGAGTCCACATCAAGGCCGGACCTTGATTGAAATAGAGAAAATTATGAAACGGGGATAGAAAAGACAAGGGAAAGTATTTACTAATTTTGGAGGAAGTGAAAGGCCCGTCTTAAAAGGTGCCATTCATATCTATTGGGAAAGACATGGGAAGGAAGAGAGTTCCAAAGTTTTGACGTATAGGGAAAGAAGCAGGTATCAAAACGGCCCACCTTCGAGTTGCCGATGGCCAAACAATAATCATGTGACGCAGCAGCTTGCCGAGTATTGTGTGGTCTAGCTTGTGTTGGGGGCACACAAGCAGCCAAGTCTCGGGTGCAGAAACGAAAGTAATACCTATATAAGAGGGAAAGTGAACCAGCATTGTGGCGTAGGGCAAGGGGGCCAAGTTTGGAAGTTAGCCTAGGACAGTTTTTAAGACTGATCACTTTCGACTCAACTCTGTAAAGTACGGAGGCAGAGCTAGAACCAACCCAAATGATCACGGTACACAACAATCAGTTTGTAGTTATTAGGATCATTGTACACACTACCACTACCGTACATCGCCTCCACAGGACAAGCTTTGTGATTATCATACTCTGCCACCACCTGACCAATCTGACGATCATCGTACCTCAACGCCACACAAGAAAGGCGTCACCATCGTACATTGCCCTTACACCACCAGGTCCAGTGATCATCGTACATCATCATTATATGAAAAGGTTGTGATCATCGTACACTGCCTATACTTCACCGTACGGATGATCATCGTACATAGCCACCAAAGACAGTCGTGGTGATTATCGTATTCTACCACAACTTCACCATACCAATGATCATCTTACATTACCCTCACGCCACTGCAATGACATCCCCATCACCTCATTACTGCTCTCACTAACATTTATATTCTACACATCCTGATGCAGTAATAACTTGGGCCCCCAGAAGTATGTCATTAATGCATCTAACGAAAGATAATTGCCTGGTTACCAGTATTTATCGTGTCCGAATTCCCTCCCTCATACATTGAACAAAAGGAAGTCATTTAGGTTGATGAAGATCCATTACATAGTAAGGCGTACACTGAGCTTCTGTGTATAGATGGAAGGACCACCTTTGCACCTATACATGGACAAGAAGGCGATCAAAACTCACACCTGGACGCCGAAGATGGTATGTGAGGTGGCAACAAGATCTTCAAGTGTTAAGAGAAGAATCAGTGATGTAACCAGCTTGTGGTCTGTTAGTGTAGCATTGGATTATATATATGTATATATATATGTATATTATATATATATATATATATATATATATATATATATATATATATATATATATATATATATATATATATTTATTTTTTGTCGCTGTCTCCCGCGTTTGCGAAGTAGCGCAAGGAAACAGACGAAAGAAATGGCCCAACCCACCCAGATACATATGTATATACATACGTCCACACACTCAAATATACATACCTACACAGCTTTCCATGGTTTCCTGATTCAATCCACTGACAGCGCGTCAACCCCGGTATACCACATCGATCCAATTCACTCTATTCCTTGCCCTCCTTTCACCCTCCTGCATGTTCAGGCCCCGATCACACAAAATCTTTTTCATCCCATCTTTCCACCTCCAATTTGGTCTCCCACTTCTCCTCGTTCCCTCCACCTCCGACACATATATCCTCTTGGTCAATCTTTCCTCACTCATTCTCTCCATGTGCCCAAACCATTTCAAAACACCCTCTTCTGCTCTCTCAACCACGCTCTTTTTATTTCCACACATCTCTCTTACCCTTACGTTACTTACTCGATCAAACCACCTCACACCGCACATTGTCCTCAAACATCTCATTTCCAGCACATCCATCCTCCTGCGCACAACTCTATCCATAGCCCACGTCTCGCAACCATACAACATTGTTGGAACCACTATTCCTTCAAACATACCCATTTTTGCTTTCCGAGATAATGTTCTCGACTTCCACACATTCTTTAAGGCACCCAGGATTTTCGCCCCCTCCCCCACCCTATGATCCACTTCCGCTTCCATGGTTCCATCCGCTGCCAGATCCACTCCCAGATATCTAAAACACTTTACTTCCTCCAGTTTTTCTCCCTTCAAACTTACCTCCCAATTGACTTGACCCTCAACCCTACTGTACCTAATAACCTTGCTCTTATTCACATTTACTCTTAACTTTCTTCTTTCACACACTTTACCAAACTCAGTCACCAGCTTCTGCAGTTTCTCACATGAATCAGCCACCAGCGCTGTATCATCAGCGAACAACTGACTCACTTCCCAAGCTCTCTCATCCCCAACAGATGGCCAGAGAGCGTTATTGGATTACGTGTTAATTGACAGGCGCGCGAGAGAGAGACTTTTGGATGTTAATGTGCTGAGAGGTGCAACTGGAGGGATGTCTGATCATTATCTTGTGGAGGCTAAGGTGAAGATTTGTATGGGTTTTCAGAAAAGAAGAGTGAATGTTGGGGTGAAGAGGGTGGTGAGAGTAAGTGAGCTTGGGAGGAGACTTGTGTAAGGAAGTACCAGGAGAGACTGAGTACAGAATGGAAAAAGGTGAGAACAATGGAAGTAAGGGGAGTGGGGGAGGAATGGGATGTATTTAGGGAATAAGTGATGGATTGCGCAAAAGATGCTTGTGGCATGAGAAGAGTGGGAGGTGGGTTGATTAGAAAGGGTAGTGAGTGGTGGGATGAAGAAGTAAGATTATTAGTGAAAGAGAAGAGAGGCATTTGGACGATTTTTGCAGGTAAAAAATGCAATTGAGTGGGAGATGTATAAAAGAGACAGGAAGTCAAGAGAAAGGTGCAAGAGGTGAAAAAGATGGCAAATGAGAGTTGGGGTGAGAGAGTATCATCAAATTTTAGGGAGAATAAAAAGATGTTCTGGAAGGAGGTAAATAAAGTGCGTAAGACAAGGGAGCAAATGGGAACTTCAGTGATATATTTATATATATATATATATATATATATATATATATATATATATATATATATATATATATATATATATATATATATGCTGTCAATAGATTGAACCAGGGCATGTGAAGCGTCTGGGGTAAACCATGGAAAGTTTTGTGGGGCCTGGATGTGGAAAAGGAGCTGTAGTTTCGGTGCATTACACATGACAGCTAGAGACTGAGTGTGAACGAATGTGGCCTTGTTGTGTTTTCCTGGCGCTACCTCGCACGCACGCGGGGGAAGTCTGGTGCCATTTCATGTGTGGCGGGGTGGTGGCGGAAATGGATGAAGGCATGTATGAATGTATATGTATGTATACGTTGAAATGTATAGGTATGTATGTGTGCTTGTGTGGGCGTTTATGTACATGTGTATGTGGGGGGGGGGGGGCATTCTTTCGTCTATTTCCTTGCGCTACCTAGCTAACGCGGGAGACAGCGACAAAGTATAAAAAAAGTGTTCTCTTGTACATGAATGCATTTATTGTTACTATTGATCTGTCATATGAATTTTTGTGTGTGTATGTGTGTTTGAATGCGATTTGTTCTTGTCTGTGTTTGTATGTTTGCACGAGTGCACAAACCACTTTACTTCAAACCCTCGTATAACACTTACGTTAAATCCCAAAAGCTGTATAACCTGTAGGAGTGTAGAAAATGGAAAGATCTGAGGCATATAGAAAAGGGGAAGCACTTACAAGATGACCAGAATATAAAGCTGTCGCTTAGTAAGATGAACCATAAGGGTCACTAGGTTCATCATCTTAATCTGTTGTTTCCTTATGTGTCACGTGTGTGTGTGTGTGTGTGGCTCTAGCATGGCATGTGTCATTGCATGACGCGTGTCGGCTTGCCATGGGTCCGTGGGTGTCATGTCTTATATTCTTGTTGGCGTGTGTCAGATGTAGGAGTATCTTGTGTCTGTATGTATCAAGATTCCCAGGCTACTAAGTCATGTGTCATCGCGTTATGTATGGACATGTATCATGTATCAATATGTATCATGCATCAACATGTGTCATGTATCAACATGTGTCATGTATCAACATGTCTCGCTTCACAAAATCTGCTTAGAGAGAGGGAAGACAATCACACGCTATCCAAATATAAACATCAAACAGCACTGGCAGTATCAAAAGATCGAACCCCACACTTGCAATATCAAAATATCGAACCCCACACTTGCAGTATCAAGAGATCGAACCCCACACTTGTCGTTTAACGCACTACATTGTCCATATACTTCCGCAGTTCATTAGAAAATGCCCACTCAGACATTAGTCTAAACGACTGATTAATGAGTGAGAAATAATAAGATACTGATTAACGAGCGAGACATAATAAGATTCTGAGCTGAATGACTTCCATGGCCATAAATGCTTCAACTACAGCATAAACATGTTGTGGAGATGTACGCTTAATGCTCCCAGAGTTCTCCATTTCCTAAACTACAACATACTGATAGACGATTCGATTCTAGATTAAAGAGAGATATTCGTAGGTTAGTTCTCTCTCTGAGAGACCTCAAATGGTTATTCGAAACAGATTATGTAGGGAAATCAATGATACTAATCACTTATGGCACCACAAAGTACTCCTTCTGGTTCGAAAAGGTTCTGATGTACATTGTGTAAGTATTAAGTATAAATTCTACTTTAGTGAACAACTCATTTCTTGAAAAATCTACTATCTGTTCAATGATGCTAAACACATTCTACAAACCCAATAACTGGACTTAATAAAAGGAACAGTTTTTTTTTTTTTTCTTTACAAATGAATTTCCGCCGTCTATTTGGGTTCACCATGGGGAGCGACCAGCCTCGAAATAAGCGTAAAAGTCGACAGTGGAGTTAGTGTGGGAGATTATTACCGCCAGTAGCATGAAAAACTGCCGACCCGCTGAGCTTGACATTTGAAATTCTTCCCCTCTAACCAAAACCACCTCCCTCGGCGCTGCGCAGCAACTGTGCGCTCAGAGAGAGAGAGAGAGAGAGAGAGAGAGAGAGAGAGAGAGAGAGAGAGAGAGAGAGAAGCAGCCAGCCAGCCAGCGCGCCACATTACCCAGAAGGGAAAGTTGGATCTGAATAGGCCTCTCTTAAGGACGGCTTTCCTTAGCTTTCAAGGCCGAAAAAAAAAGACGAAAAAAAATTCCTCTGCCACATCAAAGTAGACATCTCTCGAATGGTTAAGGAACACTTCAGAGAAAAGCCAGTAGGAGACGAGCCCGAAGATATGACCGAGTTAAAGATAAGCCTCCTAAGAAACGTTCTTAATTTGAGAAGTTAAAGGTTAGATAACATATCTGTACCATAATCTAAAGAGACTTGAGAGAAGTGAAGTAGGAAACTGGAGTAACCCTTTGAGAGATGCTACATTACCCTCAACATGATGAAGATAACATATCTGTACCATAACCTCAGGAGACTTGAGAGAAGTGAAGTCGGAAACTGGAGTAACCCTTGGAGATATGCTACATTACCCCCAACATGATGAAAAGGTACTGGGCAACATCTGGGTTGTCGCAGACTGGAGTAAAAAGGGAGATCAAATGCGTAAGTCTGAGGATAGATAAACTATCTGCCATCTGACCACTCATACAGTGTATTAAAAAGTCTCTATCAAATGTGAAATTCAGAATTTATGAAAGAAATTGACAAACATTACCAAAGACTCTTACTAAAAGTTAGATTCTGAATATAGGATGGGATCTTAATCCTAGGTTAACTCCATTTATGTAATATACTCATATAGGAGAAAAATCTGGTTTTGCCAGTTTTTATTCACTTATTTTTCATCATTCTTAAGGTTTTGCCAGTTTTTATTCACTTATTTTTCATCATTTCTAAGGTTTTGCCAGTTTTTATTCACTTATTTTTCATCATTCTTAAGGTTTTGCCAGTTTTTATTCACTTATATTTCATCATTTTTAAGGTTTTGCCAGTTCTTATTCACTTATTTTTCATCATTCTTAAGGTTTTGCCAGTTTTTATTCACTTATTTTTCATCATTTTTAAGGTTTTGCCAGTTTTTATTCACTTATATTTCATCATTCTTAAGGTATCGTCCTATGAATTCCCAAACCTGAAACTGCTAGATTTGGTGACTGTTACTGAGAACTTCGAGTCCGCCTATAAAGATACAAAAATCATATCAGTAATTCTTATTTCAGTTACCCCAACGACCCACTTCAGAAAGGATCCTCGTCTGAACCCCTTTTCAGGGGGTTCCTGCAGCTCTATGGCTGTGCTACATTCAGCTGTAGGGACAGGAAGAACTCCTCTGAAGGTAGTTCTCTAACGAGACTGTACTCGTGTTTCGTCAATTGCCGATGACACATCCTCACAGAAGGTAATTTCTCACTCGCGGGGTAGTCTCACGCGGGCGGAGTACGGGAACACCAATCAGTCTAATAGATCCTTCTAATCTAGGTATCTCGTCTCTGTATATGGCCCAATCATTCTAATCCTCCAAAGCTGAGACATTTTGATGACTGGGGAGGAAAAATAGAGGTATACTTCAGTGAGATTTACTCGAGTCAGTCTGTGATGATAACAGAGCAGTTTGAAGTTCCTCACTCATGTGCCAACTCTCATGCCATATGTCGAAGAGCAGAACGAAAAGACTTTGGTTAATCTTAACTTGATGGTAAATCTCAAGAGGACATTACAGAAAATGGTGAAACATTTTCTGTGGACTGAGAAGGAAAGACGAAGAACTCATTGGAAGAGGTCAAACCTTATCTCTATAACTACCTTTATGTATGTACCTAGTGTCTTCATCCTTCCCAGAAACGAGACAAGATGTATCACACTCAATTCTCTCTCTACGTAAACTCTGAACTCTGACCTGCGGTGTACCAGCTCAAACAAAGGGTATTACGGGTTATTAAACTGCGAAACGTCGATTCGAATTCCCCAAAGGTCATTCGAACGTCTTTTCGTCCACAGATGCTTCCCACAACACCCAACCAACCATCACATCCAGGAACCAGAAATCTTCGCCCGTACGCAATCACCACAGCTCACACAAGGATGCTCTCCCCTTCAACCCATCAGAAAGTTATTGCGACCCATCCCTGGCTCCCCCATCACGGCCCGTAGCTGGTGATCATGCTCACCACAGAGCAAATTAACAGCGGATCAAGGCGTTGGGTCCCGAGTTTGAGAGCGAGGTCAGTACAAGGAGTCTATTAACTATCAGCCACCTGTATACCATCTCTGCCTCACTGATACCCACCCAAGGGTTCTGTAGACGTACTTCGCTACCCACTGACCCGCGATACTGGTCTGTCTTTCCTTCTCCCTGAGATACACGATGTGCTTGACCGTCTCCCACGTACGGCACGCCTACAAACCGGTTCTGAAAGTCCGTGAATTTGATATTTTCCATCACTCGTCATGGAAAGGAATACAGTAGAATTCAAGCAGCAGCAGCAGACTGCTGGGTCTTTTCGTGGCTACTTGTGTTAGAGGAAGACATCAGAAACTCACAGATTAACATGTTAAAAGTAAGACGAGAACAGATGATAGTAAGATAGCATACAGATACGAAAAGGAAGCAAATACAGATAGTCAGTATGCAAATAAGATATACATATCACATATCTCTTCTGTCTTGGAGTATTGACAAAAAAGAGCTAAAAGGCAGTCTACCAGCCTTTCATATTCTGACGACTGTGTGGTAACCACAATATCATACTGCATATTGCATGAAATATTCAGCAGGCATTAGAATGTCAGTCTATCGACTTGTATTCTTTTTTTGTCTTCTACCTCCAAGCACATCACACAGACCTTCCCTGAGGACCTTGAGTAAACCACAGATCTATTGCATGGCTTAGTTGACTTCATGTTATATTGATCAAGAAACTGTAACTCCATTTACCCAGTATCGTTGAACAGTCACGCGCACTTTGTTAAACGACGAATCCCTCATGCAAAATTCCATGCGTCTCTGGTGGATCTGTGTTTTGCGTACGTGCAAACAGAATTACATTAGAGAAAACGTACGGGCGATTTGCTCGTCTTTAGGTTATGATGGCAATGACTGGGGATGACCCGCGAGGATGAAGTGTGTGGTGAGATTGTGTGCGTGTTTGATTACTTTTAGTAATTGTGAGGTACGTTGAGGGGAAGAGGATTACACTCGAGTGTGCCTTGTTATATATATATATATATATATATATATATATATATATATATATAACATACAAACCTCCAACTGCCAGGATCGAACCCGGGACCCCTGTGCAACAGGCGGGAGCGCTACCTCTAGGCTATGATCGCCCCAATAGGGAAATGACTATTCGAATACTACTCAGCAGATAGCATTTTACCGAACCTAACTGTACAACGCGGAGGTATACGAAAGAAAAAAGTGCATATGAACGCGCACCTTCATAGAACATACAAACCTCCAACTGGGTTCGCTCCTGGCTGTTGGAGGTTTGTATGTTCTATGAAAGTGTGCGTTTACATGCACTTCGTTCGTATATATATATATATATATATATATATATATATATATATATATATATATATATATATATATATATATATATATATATATATATATATATATATATATATATATATATATATATATATATATATATATATATATATATATATATATATATAAGATGTTCTGGAAGGAGGTAAATAAAGTGCGTAACACAAGGGAGCAAATGGGAACTTCAGTGAAGGGCGCAAATGGGGAGGTGATAAGTAGTGGCGATGTGAGAAGGAGATGGAGTGAGTATTTTGAAGGTTTGTTGAATGTGTTTGATGATAGAGTGGCAGATATAGGGTGTTTTGGTCGAGGTGGTGTGCAAAGTGAGAGGGTTAGGGAAAATGATTTGGTAAACAGAGAAGAGGTAATAAAAGTTTTGCGGAAGATGAAAGCCGGCAAGGCAGCAGGTTTGGATGGTATTGCAGTGGAATTTATTAAAAAAGGGGGTGACTGTATTATTGACTGGTTGGTAAGGTTATTTAATGTATGTATGACTCATGGTGAAGTGCCTGAGGATTGGCGGAATGCGTGTAGAGTGCCATTGTACAAAGGCAAAGGGGATAAGAGCGAGTGCTCAAATTACAGAGGTATAAGTTTGTTGAGTATTCCTGGTAAATTATATGGGAGGGTATTGATTGAGAGGGTGAAGGCATGTACAGAGCATCAGATTGGGGAAGAGCAGTGTGGTTTCAGAAGTGGTAGAGGATGTGTGGATCAGGTGTTTGCTTTGAAGAATGTATGTGAGAAATACTTAGAAAAGCAAATGGATTTGTATGTAGCATTTATGGATCTGGAGAAGGCATATGATAGAATTGATAGAGATGCTCTGTGGAAGGTATTAAGAATATATGGTGTGGGAGGCAAGTTGTTAGAAGCAGTGAAAAGTTTTTATCGAGGATGTAAGGCATGTGTACGTGTAGGAAGAGAGGAAAGTGGTTGGTTCTCAGTGAATGTAGGTTTGCGGCAGGGGTGTGTGATATCTCCATGGTTGTTTAATTTGTTTATGGATGGGGTTGTTAGGGTGGTGAATGCAAGAGTTTTGGAAAGAGGGGCAAGTATGCAGTCTGTTGGGGATGAGAGAGCTTGGGAAGCTAGTCAGTTGTTGTTCGCTGATGATACAGCGCTGGTGGCTGATTCATGTGAGAAACTGCAGAAGCTGGTGACTGAGTTTGGTAAAGTGTGTGAAAGACGAAAGTTAAGAGTAAATGTGAATAAGAGCAACGTTATTAGGTACAGTAGGGTTGAGGGTCAAGTCAATTGGGAGAAAAACTGGAGGAAGTAAAGTGTTTTAGATATCTGGGAGTGGATCTGGCAGCGGATGGAACCATGGAAGCGGAAGTGAATCATAGGGTGGGGGAGGGGGCGAAAATCCTGGTAGCCTTGAAGAATGTTTGGAAGTCGAGAACATTATCTCGGAAAGCAAAAATGGGTACGTTTGAAGGAATAGTGGTTCCAACAATGTTGTATGGTTGCGAGGCGTGGGCTATGGATAGAGTAGTGCGCAGGAGGGTGGATGTGCTGGAAATGAGATGTTTGAGGACAATATGTGGTGTGAGGTGGTTTGATCGAGTAAGTAATGTAAGGGTAAGAGAGATGTGTGGAAATAAAAAGAGCGTGGTTGAGAGAGCAGAAGAGGGCGTTTTAAAATGGTTTGGGCACATGGAGAGAATGAGTGAGGAAAGATTGACCAAGAGGATATATGTGTCGGAGGTGGAGGGAACGAGTAGAAGTGGGAGACCAAATTGGAGGTGGAAAGATGGAGTGGAAAAGATTTTGAGTGATCAGGGCCTGAACATGCAGGAGGGTGAAAGGAGGGCAAGGAATAGAGTGAATTGGATCGATGTGGTATACCGGGGTCGACGTGCTGTCAATGGATTGAATCAGGGCATGTAAAGCGTCTGCAGTAAACCATGGAAAGTTGTGTGGGGCATGGATATGGAAAGGGAGCTGTGGTTTCGGGTATTATTACATGACAGCTGGAGACTGAGTGTGAACGAATGGGGCCTTTGTTGTCTTTTCCTAGCGCTACCTCGCACACATGAGGGGGGAGGGGGATGTTATTCCATGTGTGGCGAGGTGGCGATGGGAATAGATAAAGGCAGACAGTATGAATTATGTACATGTGTATATATGTCTATGTCTGTGTATATATATGAGTACACAGATGTATAGGTATGTACATTTGAGTGTGTGGATGTGTATATATATACATGTGTATGGGGGTGGGTTGGGCCATTTCTTTCGTCTATTTCCTTGCGCTACCTCGCAAACGCGGGAGACAGCGACAAAGCAAATAATAAATATATATATATATATATATATATATATATATATATATATATATATATAAGGCAAGCAAGTATGAATAGGTACATGTGTATGTAATGTTTGTCAATGGGCATGTATATTTTATGTATGTGTACGTTATGTGGGCGTTTAGGTATATGTATGTGTAGATGAGTGGATGGGTCATTCTTCGTATGTTTCTTGGCGCTATCTTGCTGACTCGAGAAACAACGATTATGTATAATAAATGATATATATGTATATATATATATATATATATATATATATATATATATATATATATATATATATATATATATATTCATATATAATTATCCCGGATAAAAATGAGAGTAGGTGGAGGAAGGATACGTGGACTAATGAGAGAACTTTATTACTTTTACGGTTCGACTTCCATTACTCCTCGTATCCTTCCTCCACCTACGCTCACATATATATGATTATGCTGTACCGCCTTTACTCGTACGCGAGTACAGACATGGAGCTTATGTAAAAAGTAATGAGAAGGGGCAACACGAGTGCAAGTAAAACTCTCTCCCCATAACACAAAAATAGTAAACGCGCACCACACACACACACACACACACACACAGAGACAAAGAGACCAAAACATAAAAGGAGGAGGAGGAGCGGGTAGAGGGTAACATCCCCCCCACAACACCACCCCATCATCCAACATAATACGCCTAACCCACCCTCTCTCCGGAGGACCTACACAATGATTCCCTCAAGATATGAGCTTTACGGACTTGGAGGAGGAGGAGGAGCATCCGCTGCTGGGATGGAGGAGGGAGGGAAATTATCACGGAGGGGGCGTATGACTGAAGACACAAGAATGCAATTTAAGGGGGTGGAACAAATGGCTTCTTCATCTGTTACTCACCTCACCACGACAAACTGTAATGTGAATGTCGACCCTTTCCAGTTTGCCATCGGCCCATCAAATGCCCTGTGAAATGATGGCTATGACTCAAAGAGACCTCCCGACACGTCCCAGAGTCTCTCGAGGCATCTGATTATTAGCGATGTCACATCTGTAACAGATGGCTGGCGAGGTGGAGCGTGCGTGTCCAGGACGAACACCCCTTTCCCCGCCCCCCTGTAACAGGGCAGATGTTGACGATGCGTGATGGCGTTCGTGGCATTCGTGACGGCGATACGAATAATACCCATCTCCTGAGTGATCTGTGTCAACACGAAGACGGGATGATGGATGGCCGGGTCTTTGAGCTATGGGTTATGACGGACGAGAACGGGGTATTAATGGTTGGGTTGGAAGACTGTCAGAAATAAGGATGAACTGGGATTGGTATGGGCGAGTCAGGATGGGTAGCTGCAGGTCGTAATATGTCGTTATGGGTTGAAGTGGGTCATTACGGGTCATGATGAGTAGTTATGGACCCTGGGAGGTAGTTAAAGGTTCTTTACGATTAGTTTGCGACTATGTAATATCTTTTCACTGGATTACGATGGAAAAAAAAATCACTCAGATGATTACATAATTCATTGGTTTATCAGCCACTAGAACAATGGCGAACGATCGTTGAGCATGTCTTTACAACCCTTGGGTTTGATGTCCTGGTCACTGATTCTGATCTTGAACGGGCCAAGCCAAGGTCATACCATGATATTCAAGGGTCATACCGTCGTGCTCATGGGTCGCACGTCGCACTCGGGTCGCGCCGTCGTGCTCAAGTGTCGCGCCGCCGTGCTCACGGGTCGCACCGTCGCGCTCAAGGGTCGCGCCGTCGTGCTCAAGGGTCGCGCCGTCGTGCTCAAGGGTCGCGCCGCCGTGCTCAAGGGTCGCGCCGCCGTGCTCAAGGGTCGCACCGTCGTGCTCAAGGGTCGCACCGTAGCGCTCACGGGTCGCACCGTAGCGCTCACGGGTCGCACCGTAGCGCTCACGGGTCGCACCGTAGTGCTCACGGGTCGCACCGTAGTGCTCACGGGTCGCACCGTAACGCTCAAAGGTCGCACCGTAGTGCTCAAGGGTCGCACCGTCGTGCTCACGGGTCGCACCGTAACGCTCAAAGGTCGCACCGTAGTGCTCAAGGGCTCTCGTAACAGAGTTTTAAGTGCTGGAAGAAAGCGACTTGCATCCTCCACTGGACTGACCGATGGTAAATCAACCCCCATATCAGTCCCTACCAGACACACGGGCTTCATGAGAGTACATTCAACGAGGGAGGGAGGTGCCTCAGGAGTACCTCACACTCTACCATGAATACCAGTTCAGCATCACCTCATGCCATTGCCATGAGGAGCTTTTCAGTAACCGGGCCACAACGCAAAGCAGGATGGCGGATTGGAATACATAACATAAGAAGAGAGAGCAGGTGTTTGCCCTCCATGGCATTAGGTCACAGCAGGGAGAGGACGGTTTGGATAGGGAGGCACGGAAGAGAACGTAGCAGGTGTGTCCACTCCATGGCATCAGGTCACAGCATGGAGAGGACGGTTTGGTTAAGGAGGCACGGAAGAGAACGTAGCAGGGGTGTCCACTCCATGGCATCAGGTTACAGCACGGAGAGGACAGTTTGGATAGGGAGGCACGGAAGAGAACGTAAAAGTGTGTCCACTCCATGGCATCAGGTCACAGCATGGAGAGGACGGTTTGGTTAAGGAGGCACGGAAGAGAACGTAGCAGGGGTGTCCACTCCATGGCATCAGGTCACAGCACGGAGAGGACGGTTCGGTTAGGGAACGCGGAAGAGAACTCGTGAACACAGGAGGAATTTAAACTGTCACTCCGAATTGCCCGATTCGATGGCGCTGTACAGGAGAGAAACTGGTTGGTTGGTCAGCTGGTTACTTGATATTCGGGTCTATCGTCTGCCAGGGGTTATTCAAGCCGTTTCACCATCAAAGTTATGACCAACTAGAAATATAACTTCTATACCTTCTTCAGGTGTTGTAGAATATACCTCCTTCAGGTGTTGCACAGTATACCTTCTTCAGGTGTTGCACAGTATACCTTCTTCAGGTGTTGCAGAATATACCTCCTTCAGGTGTTATAGAATATACCTTCAGGTGTTATAGAATATACCTTCAGGTGTTATAGAATATACCTTCAGGTGTTATAGAATATACCTTCAGGTGTTGCAGAATATACCTTCTTCAGGAATTATAGAATATACCTCCTTCAGGTGTTGCAGAATATACCTCCTTCAGGTGTTGCAGAATATACCTCCTTCAGGTGTTGCAGAATATACCTCCTTCAGGTGTTGCAGAATATACCTCCTTCAGGTGTTGCAGAATATACCTCCTTCAGGTGTTGCAGAATATACCTCCTTCAGGTGTTGCAGAATATACCTCCTTCAGGTGTTGCAGAATATACCTCCTTCAGGTGTTGCAGAATATACCTCCTTCAGGTGTTGCAGAATATACCTCCTTCAGGTGTTGCAGAATATACCTCCTTCAGGTGTTGCAGAATATACCTCCTTCAGGTGTTGCAGAATATACCTCCTTCAGGTGTTGCAGAATATACCTCCTTCAGGTGTTGCAGAATATACCTTCTTCAGGTGTTGCAGATTATACCTTCTTCAGGTGTTGTAGACACTTCGAAGACCGTGCACGTTCTCACTGCAACAAGTAGGTCTTCGAAGAGAAGACGGTGCACTCTTAGTATTTTATTACTGTGTTGCAAAACTCTGGTGACGAGTGTGTTAATAATTGTGGTAATGATAGAATTATTGTGATCTGAAGATTGTACTCAGGTGATCACACTAAGAGGATCGCCACTACAGCATTAACAAGGTAGTTCGGCGATTATATTGATAGTGTGGTGATTATGATGGTAACACACGAGTTTTGTACAGGTCTGGCGAGTAACGAGGTGATTAATGATTATATGGGAAGTATGATTTTTTCCAATGTTTTGATGAATAAGCTGACTAATTGCGATTTTGGTTGTACTGATAATCTGATGAGTAAAATGGAGATTAATGATTATATATGAGGTATAACGAGATAGAGTCCGATGTTATGATCATTAAGTTGTTGGATTAATCTTACAATATTGGTTATGCTGATATCCGTTGGTGTACTGAATGAATTGGTAATTATTGATGTATCAATTTTTTCCAATATTCGATAATAAAGTTGTTGGATTAACGTTGCGGCATTGATTAAGTGTACAATTTTTGCGATGATTCAACTGTCAAGTTGTTGAATTAACGTTTCAACATGGATTAAGTGTTGATAATCTGGTGGTGTGATCAATGCATTTATGATTAATGATTATACAAGAGGTATTACGGGATATTCATCCCAATACTTTGCTGATCAAGTTCTTGGAGTAATACTATAAACGTGGGTTAGCTATTGATAATCACAACGGATTAATACAAAGATAATCTTTTGGATAATCAAACCAAATGGAATGGATTTGGCATAGCATCACCCCCCACCCATCCTCGTTACCCTACTCACACATCACAAAGGCGTTTGAGAGCAGTGATGTCAGAGCAGAGCTGACCTGGGCCCCAGTTGTTTATTTCAAAACCTGAAAGCTGTTATTTGACTGCCGGTCATCATAACAACAGCAGCAGCTTTTGTGGCCCCAGTGCCTAACAACAGGTCGGGGGGGGGGGGGGGGGGGGGCGTACGTTCGTTTGCAAAAACAACAAACAAAAGATTCTTTTTTTTTTTGCCCTTTTTTTTTTTTAATTCTCGACTCGTGAAATGCATGGCTTGATTAAATCTCACGTGCGCACGACGGTCTCTCTCTCTCTCTCTCTCTCTCTCTCTCTCTCTCTCTCTCTCTCTCTCTCTCTCTCTCTCTCTCTCTCTCTCACACACAAAAAAAACACACAATTATCTGTTTGTCCGTCTGTGTCTCTCAAAGGTACTCTGTCTGTGTCTGGCTCTCTCTCTCTCTCTCTCTCTCTCTCTCTCTCTCTCTCTCTCTCTCTCTCTCTCTCTCTCACACACACAAAAAAACACACAATTATCTGTTTGTCCGTCTGTGTCTCTCAAAGGTACTCTGTCTGTGTCTGGCTCTCTCTCTCTCTCTCTCTCTCTCTCTCTCTCTCTCTCTCTCTCTCTCTCTCTCTCTCTCTCTCTCTCTCTCTCTCTCTCTCTCACACACAAAAAAACACAATTATCTGTTTGTCCGTCTGTGTCTCTCAAAGGTACTCTGTCTGTGTCTCTCTCTCTCTCTCTCTCTCTCTCTCTCTCTCTCTCTCACACACAGACACACAATTATCTGTTTGTCCGTCTGTGCGTCTCAAGGGTACTCTGTGTCTGTCTGTCTGGCTCTCTCTCTCTCTCTCTCTCTCTCTCTCTCTCTCTCTCTCTCTCTCTCTCTCATGGCTTCCATCAAAGACACTTGTCTCACATCCGAAATCATACACCAGTCAGACATAAGTACACGATTATCACATGTGTGATGATATCCAAGAATATACCAAAAGACAGAAGAAAAAATTAAAAAGCTATCGGGAAAAAAATGTCTCGAGGCTCGAGGACAGAATAAGAGAAAATAAATCACGTTTGGAAACATTTTTTTTTTTTCATCTCGAGACCAGGAGAAATCACAATAACGTTACTGGAGAAATTTTTTTTGAAAACATGTCATGTGGTTCAGGTCAGCTGGTATGATCAGCGGACAGACAACAAAGATGAGTATGACGGCGAAGAGGAGCAATCCCAGTCCTACTCTAACACTCCAGACATGCGGTGAGCACTACGCGCTAGCCCTAGCCAATCTGGTAAGGTTTCTCGTAGTAGGTCCTTGTAAGTAGGCAAGTCTTAAGTCTGTCAGTCCCTCGTGAAGGCCGCCCCATTTGACCAGTAGGTTACGTGTTGACGCCAGCTACACTGGGGGAAACTATATATTAATTGTAGCAGATATATTGTGACGCTTGACGCCCGCCGCTTCACCTGGGAATGTGTGTGTGTGTGTGTGTGTGTGTGTGTGTGTGTGTGTTGGGGGGGGGGGGAAGAAGAAGTGGAGAAAAATACGAAAACGTCTGGGATTTTTCAAGTCCTATGATCAAATTGAAGTTCTTAAAATCACTTAAAATTCACATCTCCGCGTTATAATCCCCAAACGAAGTTCTTAAAATCACTTAAAATTCACATCTTCGCGTTATAATCCCCAAACGAAGTTTTTAAAATCACTTAAAATTCACATCTCCGCGTTATAATTCCCAAAAGTTCTTAAAATCACTTAAAATCGCGTTATAATCCCCAAATGAAGTTCTTAAAATCACTTAAAATTCACATCTCCGCGTTATAATCCCCAAACGAAGTTTTTAAAATCACTTACAATTCATGTCTCCCTCAAGTTCTGATCTCCCAGGGTCACTCTTACGACCGGGATGTGAAATGAGAGTTCAGATGTTTATTGCTCTATCACTTGGCTTATCTCTCTCTCTCTCTCGTGGCATTATCCTCTGCCTCCCAGACTCCTGTGGATTTCATTGTTGAAGGGTCAACGACACTGATTATCCGAGTCTGCTACTGGGGAAGAGGGATAACTCGCTGTGTACATCCGTGTGTGTGTGTGTGTGTGTGTGGGTACGTGTGTGTGTGTGGGTGGGTATGTGTGTGTGTGGGTATGTGTGTGGGTACGTGTGTGTGTGTGGGTACGTGAGTGTGTGTGTGTGTGTGGGTACGTGTGTGTGTGTGTGTGTGGGTACGTGTGTGTGTGTGGGTACGTGTGTGTGTGTGTGTGTGTGTGTGTACGTGTGTGTGTGTGTGTGGGTACGTGTGTGTGTGTGTGTACGTGTGGGTATGTGTGTGTGTGTGTGTGTGGGTACGTGTGTGTGTGTGTGTGTGTGGGTACGTGTGTGTGTGTGTGTGTGGGTACGTGTGTGTGTGTGTGTGTGGGTACGTGTGTGTGTGGGTACGTGTGTGTGTGTGTGGGTGTGTGGGTGTGTGTGGGTGTGTGTGGGTGTGTGTGGGTGTGTGTGGGTGGTGTGTGTTTAAAGGGAATCTCATCACCTGTTGAAATTTGCAATACCTATGTATTGTCTTTACTTGTACGTATCTTGCCTGTATCTTTCTGTATCTACAGAGCCATGTCTGCGGGGATATAAACCTGTGCATCTGGACAATGTTTTTGTGAAATGTTCGCCAGATCTTAGGCTGGCGTGGGCCTTATCTGTAAACGACCCCGTTCCCCGTTTTCCTTTGTTAATCGACAAAGTAAGACGTCCAGATCGGACCAGACATCTGCTCTGGAAAATAATGTATGTCACCGCAGTCCCCCGATCTGTCACCTCAGCAGCGCATTCCACCTCACATGCAGACTCTACTTGCTGCCAGCATTGCCCCATGCCTCTCTCTCTCCCTCATATCTCTCCCCTCATATCTCTCCCCCTCATATCTCTCTCCCCTCATATCTCTCTCCCCCTCATATCTCTCTCCCCCTCATATCTCTCTCCCCCTCATATCTCTCTCCCCCTCATATCTCTCTCCCCCTCATATCTCTCTCTCCCTCATATCTCTCTCTCCCTCATATCTCTCTCTCCCTCATATCTCTCTCTCCCTCATATCTCTCTCTCCCTCATATCTCTCTCTCCCTCATATCTCTCTCTCCCTCATATCTCTCTCTCCCTCATATCTCTCTCTCCCTCATATCTCTCCCCCCCTCATCTCTCTCTCCCCCTCATCTCTCTCTCCCCCCCTCATCTCTCTCTCCCCCCCTCATCTCTCTCTCCCCCCCTCATCTCTCTCCCCCCCTCATCTCTCTCCCCCCCTCATATCTCTCCCCCCCCTCATATCTCTCCCCCCCTCATATCTCTCTCCCCCTCATATCTCTCCCCCTCATATCTCTCCCCCCCTCATATCTCTCTCCCCCTCATATCTCTCTCCCCCTCATATCTCTCTCCCCCTCATATCTCTCCCCCCCTCATCTCTCTCCCCCCCTCATCTCTCTCCCCCCCTCATCTCTCTCCCCCCCCTCATCTCTCTCCCCCCCTCATCTCTCTCCCCCCCTCATCTCTCTCCCCCCCTCATCTCTCTCCCCCCCTCATCTCTCTCCCCCCCCTCATATCTCTCCCCCCCTCATATCTCTCCCCCCCCTCATATCTCTCTCCCCCTCATATCTCTCTCCCCCTCATATCTCTCTCCCCCTCATATCTCTCTCCCCCTCATATCTCTCTCCCCCTCATATCTCTCTCCCCCTCATATCTCTCTCCCCCTCATATCTCTCTCCCCCTCATATCTCTCTCCCCCTCATATCTCTCTCCCCCTCATATCTCTCTCCCCCTCATATCTCTCTCCCCCTCATATCTCTCTCCCCCTCATATCTCTCTCCCCCTCATATCTCTCTCCCCCTCATATCTCTCTCCCCCTCATATCTCTCTCCCCCTCATATCTCTCTCCCCCTCATATCTCTCTCCCCCTCATATCTCTCTCCCCCTCATATCTCTCTCTCCCTCATATCTCTCTCTCCCTCATATCTCTCTCTCCCTCATATCTCTCTCTCCCTCATATCTCTCTCCCCCTCATATCTCTCTCCCCCTCATATCTCCCTCCCCCTCATATCTCTCTCCCACTCATATCTCTCTCCCACTCATATCTCTCTCCCCCTCATATCTCTCTCCCCCTCATATCTCTCTCCCCCTCATATCTCTCTCCCCCTCATATCTCTCTCCCCCTCATATCTCTCTCCCCCTCATATCTCTCTCCCCCTCATATCTCTCTCCCCCTCATATCTCTCTCCCCCTCATATCTCTCTCCCCCTCATATCTCTCTCCCCCTCATATCTCTCTCCCCCTCATATCTCTCTCCCCCTCATATCTCTCTCCCCCTCATCTCTCTCTCCCCCTCCTATCTCTCTCCCACTCATATCTCTCTCCCCCTCATATCTCTCTCCCCCTCATATCTCTCCCCCTCATATCTCTCCCCCTCATATCTCTCCCCCTCATATCTCTCTCCCTCATATCTCTCTCCCTCATATCTCTCCACCTCATATCTCTCCACCTCATATCTTTCTCCTTCATATCTCTCTCCCTCATATCTCTCTCCCTCATATCTCTCTCTCCAGTAACGTCTGTTGAACCTCCGTCACGAATCTCTGGTCGATATTGGCCATGGAGCTCCATTTTCCTCATCTGTCAACACTGGTGAGTGTACGGACGTCTCCCTCATGAATCTAACTCCTACAGTGACTGTAGAACCCTCTTTATCAGTCTTCCTCCTTAATGATTATTGTAGAACACTCTCCTCTTCACTGTAGAACCTTCTTCATCAAACTACTACCCTTAATGATCGTAAAACCCTCCCTGTCATCAATATATCACTACTTATGAAATGTAGAACCCTCTACCTCATCCACCTCCCACCATCTATAACTGAAGAACCCTATCCCTCAAGAATCTACCAACATTCATACCTTTAAAAATCTTCGCCACCCCATCCATCTACCAGCAATGACTGAGGAACTCCACTCCCTCACGGGCGCATGCTACCACAACTGACTTGGACTACTACCATCAGCGAGTACAGAACTCCCCCTCCTCCTCCTCCTCCTCCTCACGCACACGCCACCAGCGAGCTTTGGTGGAATCTCCTCGTCCGACTCTCCATCTGGTAAGAAAGCGACCACTTCACTATGTCACAAGACAACCACCTCCGCAAGATCCCCCCTCTCTCTCCTCCTCCGCCTCCTCCCGGAGATAATGCCGTAATCCACCTCACCCTAGTGGCCTTCCACCGCCATCACCCTGCCCTTGCCTCTTGCCAACAGCTGCCACATGGGAATGACTTCATCTCCCGCGGCTCTGACCTCAAAAACCCTGATATGATGGCTGTAACCTAACACAGACTCGCAGCCATTTGTGTAAAGGGCTGAAGAGGTAGATTTTCGCCGGGATGGGACAGCCTTGGAGGAACGAAAAATGGCACATGTTGCAGTTTACATAACCACTCATGATCGTACTTTTTAGTAGCGAATATAAATTACATATCAAAAGTATCATGCCACATTTCTATACAAAGTATCATTACGATTAATCAGGAAACTTACGAGTGATTACCTTCATAACGAACGTAATGAGCGAGTGATTACAGCGCTTAATCTCATCGTCAGGTAGGTAGCAATGACGTGGGCGGACTGGCCAGGGAGGACAAGGGTAGAGCGAACATATCTGTGTAATAACCTGCGTCATATTGACGTGTGGGAGCCATCTATTATGACAGCACTGCGACACCCGTGGTTAAGGGTCGCGTGTGGCACACTGAGCGTCAGACATGTGCTATCAACATTTACGGAGATGAGCGTGACTGAATGATATCCATTCGTTAATCTACCTACCTCTTGTCTTTATTAACATCATTTCATGATTTGCATTCGTCAGTCAACCAACCTCTATCCTATTATCTTTATTCTGTCATATACGTTGAAGGGTACGAAGGCAGAATACTCAATCTATTAATGTTCTTAGGTATAAATTCCTGGGTCAGCGAGTGAGAGCGAAAGAATATGGCAGCACTTCTGGCATGGCATGAGCCGTATGACTGCGTTTAAGAGAGCAATAAAGTGAGTTTTAAGATTGACTCGGGTTAATATGACAGTAGAGGACGAGAGGTGAGTGAGTGTAACTGTTTATTCACAGTAGTAAAATGCGTAGACAAGAAAGGAATGCACTTTTCGGTGAAGTTTGAGCGAGTGTTTTGGCCAATTTTGTTTACAGAAGATCGAGATCTTGGCACATTGGGATCTGAATGCAAGAGTGTGTGATGTGGCAATTTAGGGTGTAATTGGGGTATATCTATAACTCATTTATGATCTTTTTATCTTTACTGAATTTCAATCATATCAATTTCATCTCATTACGTGTACTATATCTCCCTTCTCCCCACCTTCTATCTCCTTGCTATGTACATGCTATACTCATCTTTCTCTATAACAACTGTTCCTTTTTAATGCCATTCGTTTCATCTGCTATACTTCTGTAATATACCCATACGCACAGGTCCTTTCGAATTGCGTAATACATGTGTGGTGGAGGGTAGACAGCCCATTGCACCCTTTCTGGACCCCAGGTCACTACACCGAACCTGAGGCCACAACACAGAGTCTAGCAACGGAGCAATGCGATTCGAACGGAGACTCATAAAAAAAAAAAGAAAATGGGAAGAATATTAGAATGAATATCGTCCAACGTTACTGCTGATAGATGAGGAATATGTGTCAAGTATCCTGCTTACGGTAAGAACAAAGGTGACCAGGATTCGAACCTATGCTCTAACCATGGGCGCCCCGAGAATGCACCGCAGTCAGCATTTCTGGGCAATGTACCACAAGAATAAGGTAGATCATCTCGAAAGCCTGCTGATGACAATGAGGACATTTGATCCCTGCGTACTTGAAGCATTTGTTATATAAGAAGAGACAAAGGAAATCAGTTCACTTTCTGTGTGACGAAGGTGTAGAGTAAGTTGTGGTATGATGAAAGTGTACAAGTGACCGGCAAAGCTAAATGAAGGAAAGCAACATTTATCTAGGCAGCCCGAGCAAAAAAAGGAAACCACAACAATGGCTTCGTACCCGGATGATTTATAGTTTGATAAGAATACAAGAAAGCGTTGGTTTGGAGACTGTTGAATACAAGAAAGCGTTGGTTTGGAAACTGATGAATACAAGAAAGCGTTGGTTTGGAAACGGTTGAAGACAAGAAAGCGTTGGTTTAGAAACTGTTGAATACAAGAAAGCGTTGGTTTGGAAACGGTTGAATACGAGAAAGCGTTGGTTTGGAAACGGTTGCAGAGTGGAGTCACCTCGCCTAATAGGATAGCAAGCAACTATAGATCGTCTCGAGCAGACGACATATGGACGCTTGCATGATTATTAGCAGCTGGGTGTGCATCGTTGTTGAGTCTTACGGGCCAACAAGCTTAGTTCGGTTTTCTTCCACTTGTATCATGTTCTGTTCTAAGGATCATACCGTCATGCACAGAGGTCGTACCGTCTAGCTCAAGAGACGGTGCATTTGTGTTCAAAGGGACGTCGTACCTTCGTTTTCTAAGCATCATACCATCATGCACAGAGGTCGTACCGTCTAGCTCAAGAGACGGTGCATTTGTGTTCAAAGGGACGTCGTACTTTCGTGTTCTAAGCATCATACCATCATGCACACAGGTCGTACCGTATGGCTCAAGAGACGGTGCATTTATGTTCAAAGGGACGTCGTACCTTCGTGTTCAAAGGGTCGTGCCCCATCGTGTTCCAGGAAAGCACCGATCCCCTTAAGGTATTAAATTCGTATCCTCAGGTGGTCAAAATAGGCGTTGCCTGAATGTCATTATAGGTGTGTGAAACGGTGTGCGTGTGCCAGACACATCAGCACGTAGGTCAGACACGTTATATACGCTCACATACTCTTGCATGAGTTCGAAACACATGTCTCTCTTCATATGCTGGGATGATGACACTGTGCGTGTTTTATACCGTCGCCTTACGTATTCTAATCTCCTATCATGTGCGTCCTCATGCACGTCAGATAACATGGTCGGAGAATGTTAGTAGACATGTCTTAAATGTGCCATCAAGTGCCCTAAATACATCATAATGTCTCCTGAATGTTGCTCTGGTGTCGTAAACATGCCAGAATGCGTGTCATGGACATGCACGTGTCGTAAGACAATGACAACATGTGTCCTGAGCATGTCCGAATATATTATGATAATATAGATGTATCTCATGTGTAAGACACATACACAAGTGACCACAAATAGACGTTACATTCAACCCGATGTTCTCCAAGTATAATTCAAAGCAAGTATAATCATATGACTCCAGTAATTACTAGTAATCAGTCGACAGACATTATGATTGGTAATTATACATGGTCTGAGTACGGGTTGCTGCAGAATGGTTTCTTCAGTAATCTGTAGCTATTTTTATCTATCTATCTATATATATATTTCTTTTCTTTCAAACTATTCGCCATTTTCCCGCATTAGCGAGGTAGCGTTAAGAACAGAGGACTGGGCCTTTGAGGGAAATCCTCACCTGGCCCCCTTCTCTGTTCCTTCTTTTGAAAAAAAAAAAAACTTTTACAACAACCATATAACTTTTTTTTATCAGATTTCTTCGTTTTTTTCAAGATGTATAGCATCTTTTTATATGATAGGGGAGACTGTATAGGATACTTCCAAGGTTTGTCTCAACGTTTCAATTTGAATCCATCAAATTATCCTCAGGAGTGTGTGTGTGTGTGTGTGGAGAGCTCAGTGAAGCAGCTGGGGTGATTGAGAGTAGGTGGGCGTGGCTGGGTCAAATCTGTAGGCGGACGTGCATGTAGTGCTGCGGGCTCATTGGTTGTAACGCGATGCTGGGGCTTGTAGCAACCTGCTTTAGGCAGTGTTCTGATTATTCATTTTTTGTTGCAACTTCATAATTGATGCTTGGCGATGTGTAGGTGTTTTGTGTCTTGTTTACGGCGTAGTACCTTTGTAGATTTATCAATCGTCTCGTGTGAGGCTAATTTTATGCTTCTTGGTGCTAAGTAGTTAGATGGGGCCTTTTTGTAGCTGTGGGACGAGTCTTCTGGATCGCCCACAAGGTTGTGTTTTCCATGTAGGTCATGCTAGTAAAGATCTTCAAGTCTTCTTATTGACATTTGAACTCATAAAGTGTTGGTTTATTTGGCATGTGTCTTGTTCCTTCTATAGCTGGTTTGGTCATGATGGGGTCGTCCGTTTATAGTTTCTGTAATAGATAACTAGATTGACTTTGTCGTGTGTAGTCTGGTTGATGTTTCTAAGCATATGCCGTATTACATATTCATCTGTCTTGTACGCTGTTGACATCTGGTTGCAATGCTATACTTAGTGTCCTGTTGTGTTACTTATAGTTTCTGCCGCTGTGAGCTTGTTTTATATGAGGAATTTTAGCTGTCCTGCCAGTTCGGAGTTCTTGTAGCCGTTGTTGATGTGGTTCTGTTTGATAAGCTGTGTTCATTTGTGGAAGAAACACCAATTAGATGCCGTCTAGCATTCTCGGTGTAACGTTACGTAAATGACTTCGTAGCGTTGGGTACTTTGAGTTTCTTGGGAATGGAGGTTACGTAGCCATAGGTGATGCCATTCACCCATGAGATCTAGGAATGGCTTCTTGCTGAGGCCCAACTCATGATGAATGTCAGAATCGAGTTCTCTTCCATTGGTGTCTTAAGGTGGTTGAGGTGTATTTCATCACAGACGACTATGTAGATATCATCGACGTATCTACAGTATGTAGAAAGGCGTAGTAAGTCATCCTGTCAGGCTTTCAAGGTGGTACATGTAGAATGCACCGAACGTGTTCACTAGTGGCGAGCCATTGGCCTCTCATGTTTGGTAGTACAGGGTGTTGTCAGTGTATGGGAATGGAGCCTGTTTAGTGCAGACTTTCAGACTCTTCTGTACGGCGGTGTGTGGGATGTTTGGTGGGTGTATTTCTGGGAGGCTGTTTACGTTTTCGCAGGTAATGTCGACAGTGATCTATGGGAACGTTAGTGAATAGTTTCCCAGCATCAAGATATGATGCAAGCCCAGCTGGATTAGCGGAACGAAGAACCTGGAGGAATTCATCCCTGGAGTTGATTATACCTTGTGTTAAAACATACCTCATCATGATGATGCCAAGTTATTTTTGGCAGTGTAATTAGTATGTTGGAGTGGTGACATGAGAAACGATGGGGGTGGTAAAGGCTTGCTTGTCTCATGGATCTTGTCGTTGCCATGCACGTATCCGGGTGTGTGGTGGCCTGTGATGGGCGACTCCAGCTCTAGAATCATCAACCACACAAGACAAAGTCAAGCTAGTCATCTATTACAGAAACATAGATACAAGTAACTTTGTCTTGAACATCCAGCTATACAAAAAGCAAGGCAGATTTTAAAGAATCCAACATAGTTTATGAACTCTAATGTCAACTAGGAGACTACGAGCGCCTTAACAACATGACCTACATGGGAACCACAACCTATACACTCGACAGAAGACAGTCTACACCCACAAGAAGGCTTCATCAAACTACATGTCATTAAGAAGCACTTCACTGCCCCTCACACGAGAGAAGGTTGTTAAATCTACAAGAACACTACGCCGTGAACAAAGTACAAGAAGCCTACACATTTCCGAAGCAATTATCATTGATAAACAGCAACCAAAAATAAACTAGAACACAGAACAAGACAAGATACTATTGCCACATGCCCCAGCATCGCGTTACAACCAATGAGCTCGCAGCACGAAATGCACCTCCGTCTACAGGTACAACCCAGCCACATTTTTCTAAGTACAATCATTCTCAGCTCCTCCAACGACCTCTCCACACGCTCCTGAAGTTGAATATATGGATTCAAATTGAAAAGTTGAGACAACGCTCGGGTGTATCTTACACAGCCTCCCCAGCCATGTATAGAGATATTAGGCAACTTAGAAAAATCAGAAGGAATCTAATGAGAAAAATAGGTATCTGATCATTTTAACAATGAATATGTGTGTGTGTGTGTGTGTGTGTGTATGTGTGTGTGTGTGTGTGTCTGTGTGTGTGTGTGTGTGTATTTCTTAACTAATCTAACCTAAACACTAAGACAAATTCAACTTGAAAGTGCCGTAGGAAAATATGATCGCCATCTAAATGCAAAATTACATTGTCTCATTTAACCCAAGACATAGATATGTAGACTAATATAGATGTTCAGATATTAATGATAATCATTAGGTATTATTCACATACTATTGGCCTACAATTGCTCGGCCGAGGAGAGCAGAGAACTTAAGGGATTAATGCATAACTACTGATTGGCTATCTGATCGTTAGGCTTATCAACTGCCACGGTCAGTCGGGCCGTCCGGGACAAGTTATAACAAGCGAAATCTTGGAGGTCGTCAAGAATATTCTAATACCATAACATCACTCACCGACTCACGATCTTTGATATAACCCCAGTCACTTACACTATTTACTTCACTACACGACACTATATACTCACACGAGGGCAGTGTGTGGCGATGGTGAAGGAATACCCCGTAGAAGGCGACGACGGAGTTGATGAGAGTACCTTGCGTGCCCTGAGCCTCCATTTGGCAGTGGCAGGAGTTATAACATCATCGCGTTTGCCCTTCAAGACGTTTCGTATGTTCTGATCTTTCAGACCTTCGGTTCGCTCTTCTCTCAAAAGGTATCGGAGGCTCAACCCCCTGCTTCCGAGGACATCATAATGTCGATAATGCCGTGCATGAAAGCTGACCCAGAGAGCCGCTCCCTCAAACGTATGCAATGCTTCAGAACTATCAACTATCTATTCACTTGGGTATACGAGTCTTACTACGGGTGGTATTGCTTGAGGTACTGGAAGATCAGAGCAAAAGAACCGAAACCAGCGCCCCCTAACCACAAAAGAGCTTCATAGAACTTTCCATTAATTTCCCTTCACTGCTTCGTATGTCCTGGTTCAACCCATTAACAGCAAGTCGTCTGTTGTACATCACATAGATCTAATTCATGCTTTCACTTGCATGCCTCTCACTCTCCTGCATGTTCAGGCGCCAATAACTCTCAGCATTTTACACTCCATCCGTCCACCTCACACACTGTCTTCCTCTCCTCTTGGTCAGTCATTTTTCGGGCCTATTTTCCCTATAAATCCAAATCTCTTCAGCACACTCCATGCAGCTCTATCGGTCATGTTTACTATCACTCGTCTCTCCAACATTATCAGTCCTCACACGATCAACTCTTCTCACATATTTACTCCAATGTTTTCATTACCAACACATCCACCTTCTATTCTTTTCTAGTTAATGAGCATGGCTCTCATTCATACAGTAATGTTGAGACTAATATTCCATCAAACATATCTATCTTTGACCTCACAGACACACCTCTCCTTCCACGCACTCCTCAGTACACCCATGACCTTTGCCCCCTCACCCACCCTATGATTTACTTCACATACTTTTTGTCCCCTCCCACATTTTCTAAGACATTCCCTTTCCTCCAGGTTCTCTTCATTGTCAAAATTCAAACCAATTTGTCCTTCCTCCTCGCTATTCACCAGAACCTTACTTTCAATCTCTCTAACCTTCAAATTCTTCCTCTCACACACTCCCCAATACTCAGACACTAGCTTTTGCAGTTTCTCACCAAAGTCTACCACCAGGACCTTGTCATCAGCAAACAGCAGCAGACATTTCCTCGGCCACACCTCCAACCACATACTACAGACACACCCCTCTCTAGGCACTCCATCCATGAGCATTGTATATCCATGATGACATTTCTCATCTTTGACATCACCTTCATATGGAACCACTCATCCTCTCCTCATTCTACTCTCACATCTTACTCTCTCTCTATAAAAACTTCACTACTTTTAGTAGCTTTCCTTCCAAACCATATATGCGTAGCACCTTCCATACAACACTTATATGAACACCTAATAGGCATTCACAAACGATTTTTCACATTAAACATTCGAAGCACACTCGAAGTCCATATGTCCTCTGCACATTAAGCTGCAGCTAATTTTCCAAGGCTGTTCATGAAGCATGCCATACCAGACACACCTTTCTGATAGTCAGTCTAGCGACTGCTGATGAACTGCAAGGGTTATACCAGTCATTATCAATAAGACAGTTACATTACGTCACAGTTGCAATCTTCAGAAAGTGGTCTGGGGCAGTGCTTGTATCACCAACCCACAGATGGGTTAGCGGAAATAGATTCAAGGTGGTTGCCAGGTGGAGTAAGAAAACTCATGATAAAAGTTTTCAGCTCAGGGTGAAGAAGACAATTCAGTATTCATCAAAATCAAGCCAACCTCATAAAAGCAGCGTATAGCACAGTTTAACTGGCAGAACCTTCGGAAGGGAAGGGAAAATGGGTTGCACCTAACCTGCTGGATTCGAACCAACATTCGGTACAAGATCTGGGCAATTTTGTGCCCTGCTCCTAGACTCCTGTCCAATGGAAACCAACCTTGGAAATAAACGGACGTCTCGTTCTAGAGACTCTGGACCGATCTCTTGTGTACTCTTCACCAGTCTGTACATTATTGACTCTACTGCCTATCTTCCAACCGAGATCTTTACCACACTGATGGACATACGTCTATGGATACGCGATCGAATGGCTATCAGATGTAACAAGATTGGGTTGTCATATAGCCGATCGGTGAGGTTCAAATCAAAACACTGCCTAACGCCCTTATTGGTTCATGAGGTCTCGGTAACTTGCATGTGATACACATTGTGCACACGCCGACATATGCTTGTGACAACGTGTGTGCTCTGACGGTACACAATAAATGGGAGGAAAAAGAAACCACTTTTACGAAACATAAGCTTAGTGGGGAAGAGCTTCAGTATTAGTCCTGGATAATCTGTGATCTTCCTTGTAACAGCATTTATGCCCTGGGATCTTCTTTGCAACAGCATTTACGTCCTAGGATCTTCTTTGCAACAGCATTTATGCCCTAGGATCTTCTTTGCAACAGCATTTATGCCCTAGGATCTTCTTTGCAACAGCATTTACGTCCTAGGATCTTCTTTGGCATTTATGTCCTAAAGTCTTCTTTGCAACAGCATTTATGTCCTAGGATCTTCTTTGCAACAACATATATGTCCTAGGATTTTCTTAGCAACAGTATGTCCTAGGATCTTCTTTGCGACCGCATTTATGTCCTAGGATCTTCTTTGCGACAGCATTTATGTCCTAGGATCTTCTTTGAAACAGCATTTGTTCTGAAATGTTTGTTTATAGGACATAATGTGGGTGTGTTTCACAGTCATTCCGAGGCGTAGTAATACGAGTCTTACAAGGTGCCACTAAGCTACCAGCACTGCGAGATAAGAGTCTAGATTATTCGTAGATTTGAATATCGACCTCGCCAATTCTCGATCCTCGTATTCAGCAGCACTCAGGTGTGTCCGCTTTTCGAGACCTAGACACAACGAGATCAGTTCTCAGGTCAGCATCTACAGAAAGGAGACTGCAGAAAATTAAGCAACGATAGGATATACCCAGCTAAAATTACAGTCGCACTGCAGCTACAGTTTCAAACTGTAGCTTCGCGCACCTGCGAAGAGACAGCAACAAGACAAGGACTTCTCATCGCTACCTTCCAAGAGCCGCTTAAGCAACAAAACCGACGCATCTAAGACGGATCTCTGTTCCGAGACTGACAGACGAGACCTCCGAACTGATACCCACAAAAGTCTCCATAGCATTAAGCACATTTTTCATTAGTTTGGTACCTTAATCGGCTCAGAATTAAGTCATAGTTGAACGATAGTGAAGGGGAACAATGGATATTTTTTCTAAGATTATAACAAACTGTTTGAAAGGTGAAAATATAACAGCACCGAAGCAAAGTCATATGGCATCGGTTCGAACAGGCTTATTCGAATCCTTGGGTCCGAGTAACTTCGGATCGCTCGAGCGGCGCGGTGGGTGAGATGGTCATCTGATCATCGGCAGAACTAGGATGTAGCAGCGCAAGGACATGGAATTGAGGGGGGGTAGGCCTGCTGGGACGAGACTGTGGCAGGAGCTTTTCGACTTGTACCAAAAGAGGCAGCTGAGGTCGCAATGACAATGAGGATTCCTAATAAGCCATCGGTTACCAGGATGGTGAGGGAGGCAGCGACTGTGGCGGAGAGATGGTGGTCGTAGATGGTGGTATAGACTACCATGAAGGAGTGACGTTACAGACTGTACCTTGGAGGAGGAGAGGGACGTGGGTTAGGAGTGTGTTCCCTGAAGGAGTCTATGAAGGTGGTGGTGATGCTGCTCTGAGAGAGGGAGGGAGGGCGACGGCAGTGGGAAGTGTTCCCTGAAGGAGGCTGTGACGACGGTTGCATGTGTACGTTGAGGGATCAGGGCTTAGTTGATGGTGCTCACTGAGGGCCTCAGTAACGTTGGTGGTGAGGGTGTCTTGAGGGAGAAGGGTGAGGGAAGGTGCTGCCTGGAGGAGGTGGAGGTTACGTTGGTGGTGAGGGTGTCTTGAGGGAGAAGGTGAGGGTGATGGAAGGTGTTGCCTGAAGGAGGTGGAGGTTACGTTGGTGGTGAGGGTGTCTTGAGGGAGAAGAGTGAGGGTGATGGAAGGTGTTGCCTGAAGGAGGTGGAGGTTACGTTGGTGGTGAGGGTGTCTTGAGGGAGAAGAGTGAGGGTGATGGCAGGTGTTGCCTGAAGGTGGAGATCACTGTGGTGGTGGAGGCGACGACTGTGGAAATGACGAGGACGAGGGCACTGAGGAGGCCCGGCATGGATGATGGTCGACCAGTGACACCAGATGATGACGATGGAGACAATACTGTTGATGGTCGGTAAGTTCTGGTTGGTAACCTTATATCACAACAGAATCTTCTCTAAATTACTTAACGACGCTCATAACAGTTAGCACCAAAAGACCCATCCACATTGTACCACCGGCTTGTTAACTTATATGGTTTCTACAGAAGCAAAATTGTCTCCAAATTCCTTTCATATTCTCTTAAAAGGAGTCTGATCCTTCTCTGGCTTAAGGTATAAAGGTAACCATTTTGTATACAATTTAGGACACCAAAGAAGACCCCAGTTTGGTTTACACTACAGAGATCTCGAATCATATCTAAAACTCCTTCCACGAACTAGAGGAAGAATTAATATACTTCCCTCCGTCATCTACGTCCATGTACAGTAGGAGTCAACACTGGTGGAGGTTTAGGCCAGAGCTCAGTTCTCTGCCAGTCTTAGATGTATGGTGACAACTTCTTATGTACTGATACGTACTGATGAACGCTTCAGCATCCGGTGCGAGTCCATCGGAGTGAGCCACCAAGAAATATGCCACCTAATGGTAGGCAAACCAGTGGTAAACCACCAAGAAATAGGCCACCAAGAAATAGACCACCCAAAAAAAGGCCTCCTAAAAATAGGCCAGCCAGTAGTACGCCACCCAAGTGTAGATCACCCACAAGACGCCACCCAATAGTGGGCCACCCAGAAATACGCCACCCACTTGTTGGCTACCCAGATATAGACCACCCAGATATAGACCACCCAGATATAGACCATCCAGATATAGACCACCCAGATATAGACCACCCAGATATAGACCACCCAGATATAGACCACCCAGATATAGACCACCCAGATATAGACCACCCAGATATAGACCACCCAGTAGTAGGCCAAGCTTAGCATTTGACCACCTCACAGACAGGTTGTCTTAGGTCACAGGTCAATTTTCAGCCAAAATTTTGATTCATAACTGAGGTAACTTGACATGTTGATGCATAATGTGTGCTTCAGCGTCCCATCATGTGTAGCTCACCCTTGAGCACATTTCAGGCCTCAGGGACTTTGCAGTCGAGGATTACTAGTTTCCTTCCATGTCCCCTTTGTTCACGGCTTTTGTCTACCTGTGTGGTATTGGTGTGACAAGCCTAGCAGGTCTTGCGACAAGCCTAGCAGGTCTTGCGACAAGCCTAGCAGGTCTTGCGACAAGCCTAGCAGGTCTTGCGACAAGCCTAGCAGGTCTTGCGACAAGCCTAGCAGGTCTTGCGACAAGCCTAGCAGGTCTTGCGACAAGCCTAGCAGGTCCAGTGTCAAGCCTAGCAGGTCATAAGCTTACAAGGAGGCTCGAGATATCCCATAGGTGTCCATGTCTACCCAGGTCACTACGCCTGGGTCAGGTCAACCACCTTCTTGCTGAAGTTGATTGCGAAATACATGTTAAGTGACGTTGTCTACACTAAATAATCCTTCACTAACATTCATATTCTGACCACCAGTCAGCTGTATAAATGAGCAGATTCGAATAGATTCTTATTCATTAAACATTTACACTTTATGACTGAAGAATCTCTGGACCAGTCAGTGCGTTTTCATTCCTGTGGACGAACACAGCACTGGATCGTTGACCAGAACGTACACAGAATTTATGTTAACGTACACAAGCTTTTAAGTCTTTCCTTGTCTATCCCGAATAAAACGAACTACATGTTTTGCTACGAATTCTGTAAACTATATTATTGTCATTACATGGTTTGTTGCTCCCAACATTTTCTTTACAGTGTTTTCATAAGGGGAAACTAAATCAAATAGCCTAAGCAGTGGAATCATAGGTTCATAAGGTTTGTGGTGGGTTAAACACAATGTTACTGGAAGACCTTCTATCATGTGTCACATTATCATCACAAGTCTTTCTATGTTTGGTCTTACATTTGTCCAGGACATGGGAAGGACATCCGAGTTTCCTACCGATGGTATCAATATTACTAAATTCCTGGTCCAGAAATTCAGGGCTGACAATTCGTAAAACTCTCAGATACATGGAAGAAAATATAGACAGTTTGATACTACATCTACGACCCGAGTGAAGGTGAACATGGGACATCGTATCACTTGGCTATATCTAAAACAGTTTTCTTCCCTATGAAACAGCACACCCAGGAATGGTGATTACAAGTCCTGGATAAGAAGATGAATGTTAGTAGAGGATTATTCAACGTAGACATCATCTTACATGTATTTCATAGTGACCTGAGCAAGAGGGTTGATGACCTAACACAGGCGTAGTGACCTGGGTAGTAAGGTCGGGTTTTGTTACCCGAGTGTCCTCTGACTCCACAGGGGTTCCCATACTACCCTCACTGACTCCACAGGGGTTCCCATACTACCCTCACTGACTCCACAGGGGTTCCCATACTACCCTCACTGACTCCACAGGGGTTCCCATACTACCCTCACTGACTCCACAGGGGTTCCCATACTACCCTCACTGACTCCACAGGGGTTCCCATACTACCCTCACTGACTCCACAGGGGTTCCCATACTACCCTCACTGACTCCACAAGGGTTCCCATACTACCCTCACTGACTCCACAGGGGTTCCCATACTACCCTCACTGACTCCACAGGGGTTCCCATACTACCCTCACTGACTCCACAGGGGTTCCCATACTACCCTCACTGACTCCACAAGGGTTCCCATACTACCTTCACTGCCTGCTTCACTACCGTGTATGATGTGATCCTGGTAACATCTACTGGTGTCTATATTGTCCTCCATCTGTGATATGTTACTATTTGCTGCTGAAGATGTGTTGAAATACACGAAAGCGTTTTTAACACGTGTATGTGGGTGGGTTGGGCCATTCTTTCGTCTATTTCCTTGCGCTACCTCGCTAACGCGGGAGACAGCGACGAAGTATAATATCATACATTGGGATAGCCCCAACTGGGGCCTCAGCTGCCCGTGCAGTCTCAACTAACATGGAAAGAAAGTAGCTTCGTACAGCTCGAGCAGCCTAGCTTCGAACAAGCGCGTTCGAGTCCTCAGCTCAGAGAAGCTTCGTACAGCTCGAGCTGCCTAGCTTCGAACAAGCTCGTTCGAGTCCTCAGATCAGAGAAGCTTCGTCAAGCTCGAGCAGCCTAGCTTCGAGCAAGCTTCTTAGAGTCCTCAACTCAGAGTAGCTTCGGACCGGTCGAGCAGCCTGGCCGACACGACAGGCAATGTGTGTTGTGTGTTTACACCTACACCAGGAGAGGGATCGCTACTTCCATAATACAATAAGCTACTTACCATCACAGTGCTGAGGGAGGTGGCCAGGTTGGCGGTGGTGGTATGGGACCGCTCCGTAGGCGGCGGCGAAGGTGGTGGTGGTGGTAACGGAGGGAGATGATGACTAGAGAGGGTTTCCTGAAGGCGACGACGTCGGCTGCTGTAAAAAAGGGTCACAGAGGCAGCAGGTGGCGGTGGTGAGAGGACCCGGGTGGCTGACGTGGTTATGGTAACCTGGAAAAAAAGGAACAGAAAATTCTAGATCATTTCCCTCATCTTGATGTGGTGTCAGTTGGCAGCTGGTCTGCAGGTCATTTTGGGGGAGGAATACATGGTGGGTCACAGGTTATATATGGCTGATCCCTTGACCCGGGAGTGGGTTAAGAAAGGTAAAGTGGGAGATTTTCTGGGTCAAAAATTCCTGGTAGTTTTCAGAATCTGATTATATTTTGCTCGTTTACAAATCTTTAGCTGGTCAAGTTTTCATTATTCGATTAGTTTTTGTTTACAACATTTTGGCTGGCATGTAAAGATTTACGATAATGCATCAAATATCTTCCCATCATGTGTCTGCTTTCATACCATTTCTTGTCGAAATATTCAATGAAATTTAAAAAATTATCGATTTTCTTTCATAATTTGGACAAACTAATGAAAGACTAATTCATTACTATGCAAGATTTCCACGAAGGTCCTGGACACAGTTTTCCTGATGCACAAAGTCAGCTAAGCTTAATGATTCACACGAGAACTCGAAAACAAACCAACAGAATAAGCTCAGTGAACCTGAGACGCTTCGAATCTTCCTTTAATCTGAACCTCCTAGTTAGTGTTGAAGTACATTATACCTTCCTCTTCCTTCAGTGTCGACGTAGAGTCGGAATGCATAATTGTTTATACAGTCCCAGGAGACCTTTCTATGAGTCTCCTGCAGCTTCAAGTCTACGCTCCAGTCAGGAGCAGGGAAAGGATGGACTCTGAGCGAGAACTTGTCAGCCAGGCTGTACTCCTTTTAGCGGTGCATAATGTGGTGCACGAGTCAAAAGTATCGTTTAGGCTTAATCGATTGCTAACCTTTTGTCAAATATCCCAAGATCTTTGCTAAACCCAGTCTTTATAGATTCACAAATCTGTTATACACGTCCACTTAACCTTCTAACTATATAGAGACCTACTGTAACCAAAGGTAATTAGGGTTCTGTGTATAGACGGCATCATGGCATCATATACACTTATTATGTACCTTTGCTGGGGTCGCAGAGAGGCTTGCTGGTCACCCAACGCGAAGTCTTACATCTGGCTAAGTTTTCGAGGGTCGGGGTTCAGAGGTGAAGGACACACAGAGCTGTATCAATAGACTGAGACACGGACGTATTCATAGTCGTTGTAATGCGATGGAGTTACGACGCTTATATCGACCTCACATGACATGACATTGCGACAGAATATTAGAACGGTGTTGTTCACAGTCGACGCCCAGGGGACTCCCTTTGCTATGGAAAGCAATCGCTAATATTCATAAATATAAGCTGTTGAAGATGTTTATTCTTGCTGTAAAAGTACTTGTCTATTTTCAAATCCAGAGAGATATTTCCAGCAAAAAATAAAGAGAAATATTTTTTACGAGAGTGTTGCTTGTGGTGGCGGAATTCGGGATTTGTTTGCTCGCTGTGCTCGTCTGTCTAAGAGATAATGAGAGAGAAGTAATTGTGTATTTACACAATTACTTTTTGGGTCTATTCAATAAATTAGTTTCTGAATTAAGGACAAAAATATGTATGTTGTATAACATCACTAGAACGTACTACAGGAATATGGCAACAGTGTTTCCTTTCGTTATATAAGGCAAGCGAGGCGAAACTCCCAGTCAGACGTACATATCAAGAACAAAACCAGAATCCCGCCACCACACGCAATACTCTTGTAAAAATACTAATCTCTTACGATTTTTCGTAAGACCCTTATGAATATGGACAATACTAGTCAAGTAATATTAAACCAAGACTAAACTTTGATCCGCTTATATTTGTGAATATAAACTATTTTCCAACAAAATGCTCTGTGGACACCATCGTTCCAGTACTCCGTGGCAGAGTAGAGTCATGAGCCAGTGTCGCCTTCCCATCACATTCTTACGACCATAGACATAGCGAGGCGAAGGCGTCAATGTCCATCGTCCGTCGCATCGTCTGTGAACACGAACAATGATCTTGTGGAAGTAATTTCTATTAAGCAATCGTGTACGTAGTGTCTGGAAACCAGACTGATAGAAGGAAACCAAACTCAAAACATCAGATACATAGTTCTACATCCGAGCAAGTCTTTGAGGCGAGAGTCAGTCAAGATGACCAAGTCATATATACTATAATGCTACCAAATGTTTATGTACACTTCGCATCTTCACTTGTTAAATGGACAGTGACCTTGTGTCTACCACAAACACAACACAGACAGAGCTACACCTGAATAATTCATAGAAGACGAAGGTATGAGAATGATTTCACAAGATCTTGTGTTCTACCGTGGTCCTATGTATGCTCGTGCATATACTGTATAAAACCTGGTTGAATATGTATGACCCACACTTGTACATACATACATACGTGGACACTTCGAAATCTGAAATGTGAGTTTTGGAGACCCGGGGTCAAAGATGAGGGTCACCCGATCACGTGTATTAAACATGTAACAAAATACTTATGCACATATGATCTGGCAAATGTATGATGACCAAAAGTTTTACAAAAAATATGATACATACAAAGTACGTAAAGTATGTAATTGTTACACAAACTGGATCAGTGGTCAGAGATGGGTAATTAATGTGTTTAGGTGTGCGGGTATTTGCACAGTGGAATGTCAATAATACTTTACAATGTTAGTGTACAGAGAATAGAATCAGTCACTGATAATTTTCATTTCTATTTAATCCTCTGATCTTGAATAAGTTGATGATGGAGATTATTATGATCAGGGGAATATGTGAGCATACTGCAACACAAATGTTGAATATCTTGTAATCATCAAAACCTGTCTGAGCCTCTTACAACTCTACCTGGGGCACCGAAAATGTACACAGATTCTCAACATCATACTCGAAATATTAACAATATTGTCGATGGTTCCTTCCCGTCACACTGAAGTGTTGTGCGCTGGAAGGAGTTTGTTTATAAGTGAAAACACTCGAACACGCTCAGCGCACAAACATCCCAGCAACAGTGTGTTAACACGAGGTCATGACAATCACATGCATCTTAAATAACGTAGAAAATAGGTATATATCGCATGCTAGGAGAATGAAGATGAGGCTTTCTCGTTGGCTATGTTGATGTCTGTGAACATTTTCACAGTTTTGCATTGATCAACCTCAATTACCTTATCTTCATTACCCTCTTATCTATTGTCGTAAGATGAGAGAAAAGATAAGAATCTTATAAATTGCCACATGCGGATCTAATTCTATTCTCAGTACAGTAAACAAACATTACAAAACGTTGCAAATAAATACTCCAGAGTCCTAAATCCCTGCGCCCGTAAACTCAATGACTACCCAAGCATGCTAAGTCATGTGAGCTAAAATTGTGTTAAATTATCATACACAATGTTTCATGACGGCGCGAGTGGACGCTAGACAGACTGTATACCAAAAGCGTAATATACGAAGTTCCACACGTACACAAGGGCTAAGGTCATGATATCCATCAATTCTACGAAATGACTGATGGCTAAAATATATACCACAGGTACTTAGAATACATTTTTTACGATTGATTCAGTTCTAGGAGGTCAAGGGTCAAAGGTCAGGTATTTTACAGTGTTACGAATAGTCAGGGAGAGGGACACATGGTTTATGTAAAGATGATCAGGGGTTGTTAACCAGACACGCAGCACAAAATGTCGACAATGATTTAATTGCCAAAGGTCAAAGATTCATATTACGTGATTACGAGTGCGAAAAATTACCTTTAGAAAATGTCTGCATACAAGATGTTTGTACTAGGTAAATGGTTAACAATTCTTTCAACTACACTCATATCATTCACGAGTTTGTTGCCGAGATTACTATAATCTGAGATTACTATAATCTTCTGAAAGTACTAAATCATATCAAAATGCTTAACATAGATTCTCTCTCCTTGTCCAGTTCATCAAACCTCTACCTTGGCTACGAGTTAAACCTGAAGTACATCATGTTTTACAAATCGGTTTAAGGATATTTGACATTCATTTTTACATGTTTTCTCACTCATGTCCTTGGTGTGAAGCATTTCCAAACGTATGATACAAGTTTAAGATTTTTTATTTATTACGAGTCAAATAGTCAACGAGAGTCATGTTTTATCGATGCATGACTGAGTGGATGGATCAACATTGGACCACAGATATTACACGGGAAAGGACCGATAACACGACCTGATGGTCTTATGATGAAGTTACATACTGGAGGACAATACATAATATGGCCACACGACAGACAACCTGATGGTCATGAGGTCATCTACTACAGTGCAGTTCATGGAGAGGCGAGGCAACACAAGACCTGATGGTCTATGACGAGGTTATCTGCTGGAGGACAGCACATGGGACGAAGAGATAGCAGATGACCTGATGACCTAAGACGAGGTTATCTGCTGGAGGACAGCACATGGGACAAAGAGATAACAGGTGACCTGATGGTCCATAAGTTTATCTGCTGGAGGACAGCACATGGGACGAAGAAATAACAGGTGACCTGATGGTCTATGACGAGGTTATCTGCTGGAGGACAGCACATGGGACAAAGAGATAACAGGTGAGCTGATGGTCTATGACGAAGTTTATCTGCTGGAGGACAGCACATGGGACGAAGAAATAACAGGTGACCTGATGGTCCATGACGAAGTTTATCTGCTGGAGGACAGCACATGGGACGAAGAGATAACAGGTGAGCTGATGGTCTATGATAAGTATCTGCAGGAGAAGCGCAGAAATATCCTACACTCCTTATCTCTCCAAATGACAACAGGATAGTAAACCACAAGGCTTCTCCAAGCCTACCACTCCTTCCTTCCTGTACAGAAAACGGCAGGGAAATACTTATGGTCAAGGTCAGAGTCCTTTAGGAAAGGTGGGGGGTATAAATTTAAGTACTGAAGGCACAAACGTTCCAAAAAGTTCTGGAACTTGTATAGCTTAAGGTTGGATGATTAGTAAGAGAACTGAATCCACAAAGACCAAAGCACCTTAATTGTTTACAAACTGTATGAAGGTTGATCAAATTTACATATAATTACCCAAAGAAGAATTTCAGTAATAGTCATCATGTCACCCACGACTTTTTTATAAGGCAACTGTATCCCGGGGCTGCGCTACTTCCAGTAACTGGGAAGTGTAGAACATTTTTTTGGAGTGAGAAGTTATCTGACGAAATTGTGTCCCGTATGATACAGCCTCGCCAAATTGGCTTTACACATGCGATGTGTCATCGAGAGGGCGGAGCCAGAAACCACCAATATATATGCATGTATATATATATATATATATATATATATATATATATATATATATATATATATATATATATATATATATATGCATGTATATATATATATATATATATATATATATATATATATATATATATATATATATATATATATATACTCCTTGTAATTTTTTTTTTTTTTTTTTTTTTTTTTTAACTTTCTAAAATGGGAAACAGAAGGAGTCACGCGGGGAGTGCTCATACTCCTCGAAGGCTCAGATTGGGGTGCCTAAATGTGTGTGGATGTAACCAAGATGTGAAAAAAGGAGAGATAGGTAGTATGTTTGAGGAAAGGAACCTGGATGTTTTGGCTCTGAGTGAAACGAAGCTCAAGGGTGAAGGGGAAGAGTGGTTTGGGAATGTCTTGGGAGTAAAGTCAGGGGTTAGTGAGAGGACAAGAGCAAGGGAAGGAGTAGCAGTACTCCTGAAACAGGAGTTGTGGGAGTACGTGATAGAATGTAAGAAAGTAAATTCTCGATTAATATGGGTAAAACTGAAAGTTGATGGAGAGAGATGGGTGATTATTGGTGCATATGCACCTGGGCATGAGAAGAAAGATCATGAGAGGCAAGTGTTTTGGGAGCAGCTGAATGAGTGTGTTAGTGGTTTTGATGCACGAGACCGGGTTATAGTGATGGGTGATTTGAATGCAAAGGTGAGTAATGTGGCAGTTGAGGGAATAATTGGTATACATGGGGTGTTCAGTGTTGTAAATGGAAATGGTGAAGAGCTTGTAGATTTATGTGCTGAAAAAGGACTGATGATTGGGAATACCTGGTTTAAAAAGCGAGATATACATAAGTATACTTATGTAAGTAGGAGAGATGGCCAGAGAGCGTTATTGGATTACGTGTTAATTGACAGGCGCGCGAAAGAGAGACTTTTGGATGCTAATGTGCTGAGAGGTGCAACTGGAGGGATGTCTGATCATTATCTTGTGGAGGCTAAGGTGAAGATTTGTATGGGTTTTCAGAAAAAAAGAGTGAATGTTGGGGTGAAGAGTGTGGTGAGAGTAAGTGAGCTTGGGAAGGAGACTTGTGTGAGGAAGTACCAGGAGAGACTGAGTACAGAATGGAAAAAGGTGAGAACAATGGAAGTAAGGGGAGTGGGGGAGGAATGGGATGTATTTAGGGAATCAGTGATGATTGCGCAAAAGATGCTTGTGGCATGAGAAGAGTGGGAGGTAGGTTGATTAGAAAGGGTAGTGAGTGGTGGGATGAAGAAGTAAGAGTATTAGTGAAAGACAAGAGAGAGGCATTTGGACGATTTTTGCAGGGAAATAATACAGTTGAGTGGGAGACGTATAAAAGAAAGAGACAGGAGGTCAAGAGAAAGGTGCAAGAGGTGAAAAAAAGGGCAAATGAGAGTTGGGGTGAGAGAGTATCATTAAATTTTAGGGAGAATAAAAAGATGTTCTGGAAGGAGGTAAATAAAGTGCGTAAGACAAGGGAGCAAATGGGAACTTCAGTGAAGGGCGCAAATGGGGAGGTGATAACAAGTAGTGGTGATGTGAGAAGGAGATGGAGTGAGTATTTTGAAGGTTTGTTGAATGTGTTTGATGATAGAGTGGCAGATATAGGGTGTTTTGGTCGAGGTGGTGTGCAAAGTGAGAGGGTTAGGGAAAATGATTTGGTAAACAAAGAAGAGGTAGTAAAAGCTTTGCTGAAGATGAAAGCCGGCAAGGCAGCAGGTTTGGATGGTATTGCAGTGGAATTTATTAAAAAAGGTGGTGACTGTATTGTTGACTGGTTGGTAAGGTTATTTAATGTATGTATGACTCACGGTGAGGTGCCTGAGGATTGGCGGAATGCGTGCATAGTGCCATTGTACAAAGGCAAAGGGGATAAGAGTGAGTGCTCAAATTACAGAGGTATAAGTTTGTTGAGTATTCCTGGTAAATTATATGGGAGGGTATTGATTGAGAGGGTGAAAGCATGTACAGAGCATCAGATTGGGGAAGAGCAGTGTGGTTTCAGAAGTGGTAGAGGATGTGTGGATCAGGTGTTTGCTTTGAAGAATGTATGTGAGAAATACTTAGAAAAGCAAATGGATTTGTATGTAGCATTTATGGATCTGGAGAAGGCATATGATAGAGTTGATAGAGATGCTCTGTGGAAGGTATTAAGAATATATGGTGTGGGAGGCAAGTTGTTAGAAGCAGTGAAAAGTTTTTATCGAGGATGTAAGGCATGTGTACGTGTAGGAAGAGAGGAAAGTGATTGGTTCTCAGTGAATGTAGGTTTGCGGCAGGGGTGTGTGATGTCTCCATGGTTGTTTAATTTGTTTATGGATGGGGTTGTTAGGGAGGTGAATGCAAGAGTTTTGGAAAGAGGGGCAAGTATGAAGTCTGTTGGGGATGAGAGAGCTTGGGAAGCGAGTCAGTTGTTGTTCGCTGATGATACAGCGCTGGTGGCTGATTCATATGAGAAACTGCAGAAGCTGGTGACCGAGTTTGGTAAAGTGTGTGAAAGAAGAAAGTTAAGAGTAAATGTGAATAAGAGCAAGGTTATTAGGTACAGTAGGGTTGAGGGTCAAGTCAATTGGGAGGTGAGTTTGAATGGAGAAAAACTGGAGGAAGTGAAGTGTTTTAGATATCTGGGAGTGGATCTGGCAGCGGATGGAACCATGGAAGCGGAAGTGGATCATAGGGTGGGGGAGGGGGCGAAAATTCTGGGAGCCTTGAAGAAGGTGTGGAAGTCGAGAACATTATCTCGGAAAGCAAAAATGAGTATGTTTGAAGGAATAGTGGTTCCAACAATGTTGTATGGTTGCGAGGCGTGGGCTATGGATAGAGTTGTGCGCAGGAGGATGGATGTGCTGGAAATGAGATGTTTGAGGACAATATGTGGTGTGAGGTGGTTTGATCGAGTAAGTAACGTAAGGGTAAGAGAGATGTGTGGAAATAAAAAGAGCGTGGTTGAGAGAGCAGAAGAGGGTGTTGTGAAATGGTTTGGGCACATGGAGAGAATGAGTGAGGAAAGATTGACCAAGAGGATATATGTGTCGGAGGTGGAGGGAACGAGGAGAAGAGGGAGACCAAATTGGAGGTGGAAAGATGGAGTGAAAAAGATTTTGTGTGATCGGGGCCTGAACATGCAGGAGGGTGAAAGGAGGGCAAGGAATAGAGTGAATTGGAGCGATGTGGCATACCGGGGTTGACGTGCTGTCAGTGGATTAAATCGGGGCATGTGAAGCGTCTGGGGTAAACCATGGAAAGCTGTGTAGGTATGTATATTTTGCGTGTGTGGACGTATGTATATACATGTGTATGGGGGTGGGTTGGGCCATTTCTTTCGTCTGTTTCCTTGCGCTACCTCGCAAACGCGGGAGACAGCGACAAAAAAAAAAAGAAAATATATATATAAACTTGTTGCATGGAAGACGCAATGGTGAGCCATAGCAATGAAATAGCCTGTGAGTGTGTGTGTGTGTGTGTGTGTGAGTTTGCGTGCCGGTATCACAGCTCCATGACAACAGCAAAAACTTGAAACCTGAAACTTTATAAGTTTACTCAGGGAACCCCAACGAAGTGTAGTGCATTTGGGTACGATTTTTTCATTTAGTAAAAAATTATTTAAATCATTTCCTACGTTAACAAACCACTGAAGAAATAATATTTTGCCCACTTCGAAGTAAATATTCTTCCCACGAATTTTCATCGTATGTTATAAATGAAGAACAAATCTAACCTTAGTTAACTTCTTGGAGATAATCAAAGTCTTTGGTGATTCTGAATACCTGTATCTGATCACCTCTTAACCTTCTCTTTCTGGGTAAAACAAGTGCAAGTCGTTTAGATAACTAACATGGGATTTGTTTCTCCATCCAGGTGTCATCTTGGTGGCTCGATGATCTACTGATTCCATTGTCTATATTTACTAAGCTAATGTGAACAAAACTGAACACAATATTGAAGGTGGGGGACGCATCTACCTATGAATCTTATTGTTCAGTTTTAATAGTTCAGTGCATTGGCTTTAGCTCAAAATACATTGATAGTCAAGTCTTTTGCAGCTCAAAAAAAATCGTAACTACTTTGCCTTCTTATTTACGACTAATATGTAAAACTTTGCGCTTATCTATCATCAAGACTCATTTGTCAAATGTGATCCCACTCCATTAGTTTGTTTACGTCTGTCTGTTTTTTTTACCAGTTTGTTGTTTTATTTACCAGTTTGCCATCGTCTGCTCATTTTGGTGACATCTAAAAGCAGCACATTATTGACGTCATCAATTTATACAAGAAAGAGAACTGACATCCAAAAGCAGCCCATTATTGACGTCATTTGACGTCATCAATATATACGAGAAAGAGAACTGGTCCCAAGACTGATCACTGAGGCACATACCTCGCTAAGCCATTGTGATCCTTGACCATTAATCATTACTCATTGTTTACGACAAATCAGCCAAATTATCTAACTACTGAAGTACAATCCCATTATACCATGTGATCTTTGGAATAGGACTTTAAAGAACGTAATCATCTGAAGATCTGAGTAGGCGCCATCCACAGTTTGGTTGTTTTCATCATACGTGTTTATGTTACAAATTAAATCAAGCGAATTCGTCAGACATGAACGACTTCGTCGAAAAACATGACCGAGAATTTTTGATGTCGTGATTACGTGGCGAGTCTGGCAATAGTCAAGAGTTTTGTTGATTTCCAAAAGTTGACCAACTGGGAAAGTTAAGGTAATTGTATACAATTTTGGACTAAGAATAGGACGATATATAATGTTGCTTATAAAACGCAATCATAATAGGAAACGTATCAAGGCTTTAATGAACATAATATGTTTAACGTCTCTATTGCGTGTACCATCATCAGAGCCTTAAAATAAACGTATTCTCTCTATAAATCATCAAGTAAAGGTAAAAATATGAATCTAAAATATCAAAACCCCAATGAAATGAATTATTAGAAATGGATAAATGCTTCTTTGGTTGAAAACAATTCAGTCAATCCTGTCAAGTGTAAGGTACATATCTAAACTTCGTCATTGTATGGTAATTACGTGTCTTGTTGGCTGTTTGGTCATTAGGCCTAACCACCTGCCGGGATCGTTAAGGTCGTCATCGTCAACTACATCCATCAACCGAATCCTAAATCCTTCAACACCTTCGTCAGCAGTTGATTCCATGACCACAAACATGACCACATACATTCAACGTACAAGATTCTATGTACTGAACATCGGATATATGTTTATCCTAAACAAAATGAAAATCCTACGCTACACACAGGAAAGTTACCTAAAACCATTACCTATACTTAAAACGGACAGCCTTACATTAAATAAACCAAATAAAACTTCTCTTTAAAACAGGATCGACATGGCAGATGCCTGATCATACCTCAGTGATGCCTGTGTTGGTGTGTCTTCATGTAGGCGAAGATGAGACCTAGGTGTGACCACGCGAAGATGGGACCTGATGTGTCCACTTCTCTGTCTTGATACCAAATGGCCGATGCAGCCAAAAGCACCACCAACTGTAGGTGGTCACTGTTGTAAGCTTGTGATGACGTACGGGTGAAAAAGGTGATTTGCTCGTTTGGGTGGATCGCTCGAAGTGTCCGAAGATGCGAGTCCTGAGGATTTGCTTACGTCTTGCTAGTGAAGCACTGAACCTGTGTTGGTAAAATAACGACTCAGATTCTCCTGGATTTATGTCCTTATCTCTCATTATTTGTCGTCCTTGAAGCTCTGATGGCACATTTCATTCTAGTTATATTATTTTCTTTAGGATTCACAAGATTTTAAGGTTTGCAGAGACTTTATTAATGTAGATATCAGAAGTATATCATCCCCTCCATACCTAGGCCGTGATGCATAAAGGAAAGCTGAAATAATTCCAATGAAATTAAAGAAATTCATTTATTCCATGGTGATGTGAGAAGGAGATGGAGTGAGTATTTTGAAGGTTTGTTGAATGTGTTTGATGATAGAGTGGCAGATATAGGGTGTTTTGGTCGAGGTGGTGTGCAAAGTGAGAGGGTTAGGGAAAATGATTTGGTAAACAGAGAAGAGGTAGTAAAAGCTTTGCGGAAGATGATAGCCGGCAAGGCAGCAGGTTTGGATGGTATTGCAGTGGAATTTATTAAGAAAGGGGGTGACTGTATTGTTGACTGGTTGGTAAGGTTATTTAATGTATGTATGACTCATGGTGAGGTGCCTGAGGATTGGCGGAATGCGTGCATAGTGCCATTGTACAAAGGCAAAGGGGATAAGAGTGAGTGCTCAAATTACAGAGGTATAAGTTTGTAGAGTATTCCTGGTAAATTATATGGGAGGGTATTGATTGAGAGGGTGAAGGCATGTACAGAGCATCAGATTGGGGAAGAGCAGTGTGGTTTCAGAAGTGATAGAGGATGTGTGGATCAGGTGTTTGCTTTGAAGAATGTATGTGAGAAATACTTAGAAAAGCAAATGGATTTGTATGTAGCATTTATGGATCTGGAGAAGGCATATGATAGAGTTGATAGAGATGCTCTGTGGAAGGTATTAAGAATATATGGTGTGGGAGGCAAGTTGTTAGAAGCAGTGAAAAGTTTTTATCGAGGATGTAAGGCATGTGTACGTGTAGGAAGAGAGGAAAGTGATTGGTTCTCAGTGAATGTAGGTTTGCGGCAGGGGTGTGTGATGTCTCCATGGTTGTTTAATTTGTTTATGGATGGGGTTGTTAGGGAGGTGAATGCAAGAGTTTTGGAAAGAGGGGCAAGTATGAAGTCTGTTGGGGATGAGAGAGCTTGGGAAGTGAGTCAGTTGTTGTTCGCTGATGATACAGCGCTGGTGGCTGATTCATGTGAGAAACTGCAGAAGCTGGTGACTGAGTTTGGTAAAGTGTGTGAAAGAAGAAAGTTAAGAGTAAATGTGAATAAGAGCAAGGTTATTAGGTACAGTAGGGTTGAGGGTCAAGTCAGTTGGGAGGTGAGTTTGAATGGAGAAAAACTGGAGGAAGTGAAGTGTTTTAGATATCTGGGAGTGGATCTGGCAGCGGATGGAACCATGGAAGCGGAAGTGGATCATAGGGTGGGGGAGGGGGCGAAAATTCTGGGAGCCTTGAAGAATGTGTGGAAGTCGAGAACATTATCTCGGAAAGCAAAAATGGGTATGTTTGAAGGAATAGTGGTTCCAACAATGTTGTATGGTTGCAAGGCGTGGGCTATGGATAGAGTTGTGCGCAGGAGGATGGATGTGCTGGAAATGAAATGTTTGAGGACAATGTGTGGTGTGAGGTGGTTTGATCGAGTAAGTAACGTAAGGGTAAGAGAGATGTGTGGAAATAAAAAGAGCGTGGTTGAGAGAGCAGAAGAGGGTGTTTTGAAATGGTTTGGGCACATGGAGAGAATGAGTGAGGAAAGATTGACCAAGAGGATATATTTGTCGGAGGTGGAGGGAACGAGGAGAAGAGGGAGACCAAATTGGAGGTGGAAAGATGGAGTGAAAAAGATTTTGTGTGATCGGGGCCTGAACATGCAGGAGGGTGAAAGGAGGGCTAGGAATAGAGTGAATTGGAGTGATGTGGTATACCGGGGTTGACGTGCTGTCAGTGGATTGAATCAAGGCATGTGAAGCGTCTATGGTAAACCATGGAAAGCTGTGTAGGTATGTATATTTACGTGTGTGGACGTATGTATATACATGTGTATGGGGGTGGGTTGGGCCATTTCTTTCGTCTGTTTCCTTTCGCTACCTCGCAAACGCGGGAGACAGCGACAAAGCAAAAAAAAAAAGAAAAAAAAAAAAAAAAAATATATATATATATATATATATATATATATATATATATATATATATATATATATATATGTATATATATATATATATATATATATATATATATATATATATATATATATATATATATATATATATATATATATATATATACACCTTTATGTATTTTTCGACTTCACAAACCGAATTAACATTCAAAACAGACGACTGAACCTCCTAGGGAAAATATAATCCTCGCTTGGCTCCTTTTCCTGTTCCTAGTTTAATGCAGTAAATACAGAGGAGGAGGATATGTGGCCGTCTTAGTCTCCCTGATCATACGGGGAGAACGTACACGGTATTCTCCCTCTCACGTCGCCTTCCTAAATGAATAAATGTTATCGAGTATTGCTGAACCAGTTCACCGCTTCGTAGTGAGTGTGTGTGTGTGTGGCCTCGACCCTTGACATACCGCTAGGAATCACTAGTTCACTCTGGTTTACAAAGCCCAAGAGTTAATATCAACTTAATTATTGTCTGTCTTTACGATGAATTAACTTGCTTACTTTGTGTGGCTTGCGTGAGCAGAGGAGGCGCTATGAATATTACCTTTAATCTCGCTTTATGTAACTGAGGCGTTTGAATCATTTATCCTCGGCGACACATTAGATACAGCACTCAGAATTCAGTGCCATATATATATATATATATATATATATATATATATATATATATATATATATATATATATATATATATATATATATATATATATATATATATATATATATATATATATATATATATATATTCCTATGAGTCCACGGAGAAAATGAAACACAAAAAGTTGCCAAGTGCACTTTCGTGTAATAATCACATCATCATGGGAGACACAAGAGAGAAATATAACAGTCAGATGATATACATCGAAGAGACGAAGCTAGGACGCCATTTGGTAAACATATGATTGTCCAAAACATATATATATATATATATATATATATATATATATATATATACACACACGTGACTATGACATAGGTAGCTACGCATAATTGTTCCTCTCCTTCTCTGCTCCACAAACAGCACAGACGACCAGCTGTCTCAATTTACCTACCTGACGTCAGACATGATTCTCAATGATCAGTTGCTCTTTACTTCTACGTGTTAGTTAATCATCCGTGAGAGAGTAATCGTAATAGTTCTTAACATCAAAAAAGACGATTGGTAATCATCAGTCATTTCGTATATTGATCGCGTATGATAAGATTAATCCAACATATCATTAACATTCATAACGTTTCTTCTTATAGTACTTGTAATTGTATTTAATCATGCCATACCATTAATCATGACAGACATTGCATGTTATCGAGTAATAATGGACACAATATAATAAATGACTATAATCCATTACTCGTACTTATATTAATCGATCATTGGGAATCACTGACATATCACCATTGATTATCTCTTGTTACTCTTAACTTAGTTATTCCAGACCCTTTAATAACAGATAACCATTATTCGTTTAGAATGATGATAGATTGTATTTATTCATTTGATTTGATTATTCATTCTATATTCACAACTGTAAACAGTGTATGTCATTTCATTTACAATCTACCTCTCTACATTACTCACAGGTACAAATTAACATAAGTAATTCAGTAGCTTATATGATTCAATGTTTATCATCAGTATATATATATATATATATATATATATATATATATATATATATATATATATATATATATATATATATATATATAATTTTTTTTCTTTCTTTTTTCATACTATTCGCCATTTCCCGCATTAACAAAGTAGCGTTAAGAACAGAGGACTGAGCCTTTGAGGGAATATCCTCTATTGGTCCCCCTCCTCTGTTCCTTCTTTAGGAATACTAAAAACGAAAGGGGAGGATTTCCACTCCCCGCTCCCTCCCCTTTTAGTCGCCTTTTACGACACGCAGGGAGTACGTGAGAAGTATTATTTCTCCCCTATCCGAGGGATGATATATATATATACATATATTTATATATATATATATATATATATATATATATATATATATATATATATATATATATATATATATATATACATATATATATATATATATATATATATATATATATATATATATATATATATATATATATATATATATATATATATATATACATATATATATATATATATATATATATATATATATATATATATATATATATATATATATATGGCACTGAATTCTGAGTGCTGTATCTAATGTGTCGCCGAGGATAAATGATTCAAACGCCTCAGTTACATAAAGCGAGATTAAAGGTAATATTCATAGCGCCTCCTCTGCTCACGCAAGCCACACAAAGTAAGCAAGTTAATTCATCGTAAAGACAGACAATAATTAAGTTGATATTAACTCTTGGGCTTTGTAAACCAGAGTGAACTAGTGATTCCTAGCGGTATGTCAAGGGTCGAGGCCACACACACACACACACTCACTACGAAGCGGTGAACTGGTTCAGCAATACTCGATAACATTTATTCATTTAGGAAGGCGACGTGAGAGGGAGAATACCGTGTACGTTCTCCCCGTATGATCAGGGAGACTAAGACGGCCACATATCCTCCTCCTCCTCTGTATTTACTGCATTAAACTAGGAATAGGAAAAGGAGCCAAGTGAGGATTACATTTTCCCTAGGAGGTTCAGTCGTCTGTTTCGAATGTTATTTCGGCTTGTGAAGTCGAAAAATACATAAAGATATATATATATATATATATATATATATATATATATATATATATATATATACATATATATATATATATATATATATATATATATATATATATTTTTTTTTTTCTTCGCTGTCTCCCGCGTTTGCGAGGTAGCGCAAGGAAACAGACGAAAGAAATGGCCCAACCCACCCCCATACTCATGTATATACATACGTCCACACACGCAAATATACATACCTACACAGCTTTCCATGGTTTACCAAATGGCGTCCTAGCTTCGTCTCTTCGATGTATATCAACTGACTGTTATATTCCTCTCTTGTGTCTCCCCTGATGATGTGATTATTACACGAAAGTGCACTTGGGAACTTTTCGTGTTTCATTTTCCACGTGGACTCATAGGAATATCTTGATCACGCGCAAAATTGTGATCCTTTCCAATATATATATATATATATATATATATATATATATATATATATATATATATATATATATATATATATATATATATATATCGACCTATTCTTAGTCCAAAATTGTATACAATTACCTTAACTTTCCCAGTTGGTCAACTTTTGTAAATCGTCAACAAAACTCTTAATTATTGCCAGACTCGCCACGTAATCACGACATCAAAAATTCTCGGTCATGTTTTTCGACGAAGTCGTTCATGTCTGACGAATTCGCTTGATTTAATTTGTAACATAAACACGTATGATGAAAACAACCAAACTGTGGATGGCGCCTACTCAGATTTTCAGATAATTACGTTCATTAAAGTCCCATTCCAAAGATCACATGGTATAATGGGATTGTACTTCAGTAGTTAGATAATTTGGCTGATTTGTCGTAAACAATGAGTAATGATTAATGGTCAAAGATCACAATGGCTTAGCGAGGTATGTGCCTCAGTGCTCAGTCTTGGGACCAGTTCTCTTTCTCGTATATATTGATGACGTCAATAATGACGTCAATAATGGGCTGCTTTTGGATGTCCGTTCGCTTTCTTGTATATACTAATGACGTCAATAATGTGGTGCTTTTGGATGTCACCAAAATGAGCAGACGATGGCAAACTGGTAAATGAGTTCTACAACAGAGACAGACGTAAACAAACTGATGGAGTGGGATCACATTTGACAAATGAGTCTTGATGATAGACAAGTGCAAAGTTTTACATATTAGTCGTAAATAAGAAGGCAAAGTAGTTACGACTTTTTTGAGCTGCAAAAGACTTGACTATCAATGTATTTTGAGTTAAAGCCAATGCACTGAACTATTAAAACTGAACAATAAGATTCATAGGTAGATGCGTCCCCCACCTTCAATATTGTGTTCAGTTTTGTTCACATTAGCATAGTGAATATAGACAATGGAATCAGTAGATCATCGAGCCACCAAGATGACACCTGGATGGAGAAACAAATCCCATGTTAGTTATCTAAACGACTTGCACTTGTTTTACCCAGAAAGAGAAGGTTAAGAGGTGATCAGATACAGGTATTCAGAATCACCAAAGACTTTGATTATCTCCAAGAAGTTAACTAAGGCTAGATTTGTTCTTCGTTCATAACATTTTATGAAAACTAGTGGGTAGAATATTTACCTCGGTTTCACCAGATTTAGATTATATCGTACCCGGTCGCGCCACACATCGTTAGGGTTCCCTGAGTAAGCATATAAAGCTTCAAGTTTTTACCGTTATTATGTGTAAAGCCACTTTGGCGAGGCTGTATCATAAGGGATACAATTTCGTCAAATACCTTCTCACTCCCAAAAAAAAGTTCTACACTTCCCAGTTACTGGAAGTAGCGCAGCAATTGGATACTGTTGCCTTATATAAAAGTTGTGGGTTACATGATGACTCTATTAAATTCTTTGGGTAATTATATATGATTCTAATGAAGCTTCATAGACAGTTTGTAAACAGTTCAAATGCTTTACTCTTTTTGGATTCAGTTCTCTTACTAATCATCCAACCTTAAGCTGAACAAGTTCGAGAACATTTTGGAACGTTTGTGCCTTCAGCACTTAAACTTTTACCTCCTCTAAAGGACTCTGACCTTCACCATAAGTATTTCCCTGCCGTTTTCTGTACAGGAAAGAAGGAGTGGTAGGCGTGGAGAAGCCTTTTGGATTACTATCCTGTTGTCATTTGGAGAGAAAAGTGTAGGATACTTCTGCTCTCCTCCAGCAGATAAACTTGTCATAGACCATCAGGTCACCTGTTATCTCTTCGTCCCATGTACTGTTCTCCAGCAGATAACCTCGTCATAGGCCATTAGGTCATCTGTTATCTCTTTGTCCCATGTGCTGTCCTCCAGCAGATAACCTCGTCATGGACCATCAGGTCATCTGTTATCTCTTCGTCCCATGTACTGTCCTCCAGCAGATAAACTTCGTCATGGACCATCAGGTCACCTGTTATCTCTTCGTCCCATGTGCTGTCCTCCAGCAGATAACCTCGTCATGGACCATCAGGTCATCTGTTATCTCTTCGTCCCATGTACTGTCCTCCAGCAGATAACCTCGTCATGGACCATTAGGTCATCTGTTATCTCTTCGTCCCATGTACTGTCCTCCAGCAGATAACCTCGTCATAGACCATCAGGTCTTGTGTTATCTCTTCGTCCCATGTACTGTCCTCCAGCAGATAACCTCGTCATGGACCATCAGGTCACCTGTTTCTCTTTGTCCCATGTGCTGTCCTCCAGCAGATAACCTCGTCATAGACCATCAGGTCTTGTGTTGCCTCGCCTCTCCATGAACTGCACTGTAGTAGATGACCTCATGACCATCAGGTTGTCTGTCGTGTGGCCATATTATGTATTGTCCTCCAGTATGTAACTTCATCATAAGACCATCAGGTCGTGTTATCGGTCCTTTCCCGTGTAATATCTGTGGTCCAATGTTGATCCATCCACTCGGTCATGCATCGATAAAACATGACACTCGTTTAACTATTTGACTCGTAATAAATAAAAAATCTTAAACTTGGATCATACATTTGAATATGCTTCACACCAAGGACATGAGTGAGAAAACATGTAAAAATGAATGTCAAATATCCTTAAACCGATTTGTAAAACATGATGCACTTCAGGTTTAATTCGTAGCCAAGGTAGAGGTTTGATGAACTGGACAAGGAGGAGAGAATCTATGTTCAGCATTTTGATATGATTTAGTACTTTCAGAAGATTATAGTAATCTCAGATTATAGTAATCTCGGCATCAAACTCGTGAATGATTTGAGTGTAGTTGAAAGAATTGTTAACAACCATTTACCTAGTACAAACATCTTGTATGCAGACATTTTCTAAAGGTAATTTTTCGCACTCGTGATCACGTAATATGAACCTTTGACCTTTGGCAATCAAATCATTGTCGACATTTTGTGCAGCGTGTCTGGTTAACAACCCCTGATCATCTTTACATAAACCATGTGTCCCTCTCCCTGACTATTCGTAACACTGTAAAATACCTGACCTTTGACCCTTGACCTCCTAGAACTGAATCAATCGTAAAAAATGTATTCTAAGTACCTGTGGTATATATTTAAGCCATCAATCATTTCGTAGAATTGATGGATATCATGACCTTGGCCCTTGTGTACGTGTGGAACTTCGTATATTACGTTTTTGGTATACATCTGTCTAGCGTCCACTCGCGCCGTCATGAAACATTGTGTATGATAATTTAACACAATTTTAGCTCACATGACTTAGCATGCTTGGGTAGTCATTGAGTTTACGGGCTCAGGGATTTAGGACTCTGGAGTATTTATTTGCAACGTTTTGTAATGTTTGTTTACTGTACTGAGAATAGAATTAGATCCTCATGTGGCAATTTATACGATTTTTATCTTTTCTCTCATCTTACGACAATAGATAAGAGGGTAATGAAGATAAGGGAAATTGTGCGGTTGATCAATGCAAAATTGTGAAAATGTTCACAGACATCAACATAGCCAACGAGAAGCCTCATCTTCCTTCTCCTAGCATGCGATATATACCTATTTTCTATGTTATTTAAGACGCATGTGATTGTCATGACCTCGTGTTAACACACTGTTGCTGGGATGTTTGTGCGCTGAGCGTGTTCGAGTGTTTTCACTTATAAACAAACTCCTTCCAGCGCACAACACTTCAGTGTGACGGTAAGGAACCATCGACAATATTGTTAATAATTCGAGTATGATGTTGAGAATCTGTGTACATTTTCGGTGCCCCAGGTACAGTTGTAAGAGGCCCCGACAGGTTTTGATGATTACAAGATATTCAACATTTGTGTTGCAGTATGCTCACATATTCCCCTGATCATAATAATCTCCATTCCCCTGATCATAATAATCTCCATCATCAACTTATTCAAGATCAGAGGATTAAATAGAAATGAAAATTATTATCAGTGACTGATTCTATTCTCTGTACACTAACATTGTAAAGTATTATTGACATTCCACTGTGCAAATACCCGCACACCTAAACACATTAATTACCCATCTTTGATCACTGATCCAGTTTGTGTAACAATTACATACTTTACGTACTTTGTATGTATCATACTTTACGTACTTTGTATCATATTTCGTAAGACTTTTGGTCATTATACATTTGCCAGATCATAAAATATGTTCATAAGTATTTTGTGACATGTTTAATACACATGATCGGGTGACCCTCACCTTTCACCCCGGGTCTCCAAAACTCATATTTCAGATTTCGAACTGTCGACGTATGTATGGATGTATAAGTGTGGGTCATACATATTCAGCCAGGCTTTATACAGTATATACATGAGCATACATAGGACCACGGTGGAACACAAGATCTTGTAAAATCATTCTTATACTCTCGTCTTCTAAGAATTATTCAGGTGTAGCTCTGTCTGCGTTGTGTTTGTGGTAGACACAAGGTCACTGTCCATTTGACAAGTGAAGATGCGAAGTGTACATAAATGTTTGGTAGCAGTATAGTATATATGACTTGGTCATATTGACTGACTCGCCTCAAAGACTTGCTCGGATGTAGAACTATGTATCTGATGTTTTGAGTTTGGTTTCCTTCTATCGATCTGGTTTCCAGACACTGCGTACACTATTACTTAATAGCAATTACGACCACAAGATCGTTGTTCGTGTTCACAGACGATGCGACGGACAATGGACATTGGCACCTTCGTCTCGCTATGTCTATGGTCGTAAGAATGTGATGGGAAGGCGACACTGATTGGCTCACAACTCTACTCTGCGACGGAGTACTGGAACGGTGGTGTCCACACAATCTTGCGTTGGAAAATCATAATAAATACTCACAAATGTATGCAGATGAAAGTCTATTCTTGCCTTACAATTATTTGACTTCCTGAAGAGTCTTTACTTACGAAAAAACGTAAGACAAATATTTTTACAAGAGTATTGCGTGTGTGGTGGCGGGATTCGGGTTGTGTTTAAAGTGTACGTCTGACTGAGAGGCTCCCTCGCCTGCCTTATTTGACAAGTCATGTTGTATATCATACAATTATATGTCCTTAATTCAGAATCACATCTGTTGAATAGAGAGAACCGAAAAGTCATTGTGTAAATAGACAATTACTTTTCTTCTCTCTCATTATCTCTCGGACAGACGGGTACAGCAAGCAAACAAATCTCGAATCCCGCCACCACAAGCAAAAACTCCCAAAAAATATTTCTCTCGAATTCTTTTTGTAAGTAATGCCTTTCTGGAAGTTGAAAATAATAGAAAAAAATAATTTCAAAGCAAGAGTACACTTTCGACATTTTATATCTGTGAATAATAACGATTATATCCCATCCCAAGGAGGTCCCAAAGCCGTCGATGTGGACACCACTGTTCCAATATTCAGTCGCAATGTTATGTGAGGACCAAATATGAGTCGTAAGTCCATCCCATTACTACGACTATGAATACGTCTGTTTCTTCGTCTATGAATACGGCTCTTTGTGTCCATGACCTCTGAACTCCGGCCTCGAAAACATAGCCAGATGTGGTGGAATTTCATTTGGGGTAACCACAAGCCTCTCTGCTATCCAGCAAGGGTAGAAAATAAGTGCATAGGAGGCCATGGAAGCCACCTAGACACACAAGGAAAATTGAATTACGATATATAGAACCAAATTGAGTTACCAGAGGTTTCAATATATCTATATGGTCGTGAGTAAATGTTATAGGCTATAGACTTATGAATCTATAAAGATTGAGTTTCGGAAAGATTTGGTTATTCAGCAAAAGGTTAGCAATTGATTAAACCTAAACATTATTTGTGATTCGTGTCCCACTTTATATACCGTTATATACTGATAAACAATAAAGAAAACTAAACAGTTCTTTTTCCTTTCCTTCTAGATAATTCATATGGTTACGATATTTACTGGAACCAGATGAAATGTGCTGAACTGGCCTGGTTTTCTGTTCTCCATACGGAAAACCGAGAAGTCAATCAGTTTGGAGCCAACCTTCAGGTAGAGCACATGAGAAGTGGACACGGAAAGGCATCCCTGCTGCTCCTCACCTTCTTATTCAACACCACATATCATGTGAGTATTAACATACATTGAATGATTTCATTGTCAGAAAACATTACACGCGTTCCCTATGAAATATTGTTATATGTTCTTTCTACAAAGAAAATGGGGAAGTCTAAAGGAATCTTTATGTAAGTGAAAATATATAAACTGTGAAAATCATCATCATAGATATTTTCAATAATTACATTCTTTCTTTTTTTAGATTATGGATCCTCGACAATGTTAGCAAGAGAAGTGGCTCTGTGATAACTTCTTTCAATCTTGTTTGACAAGAGTGCTTGATACCCTTACTAAGGCATACTACCTGGTGTGTCACAAGCGGCTTAGTGTTGAGATATCTTCCCTCAAAGTTCATCGGCCAATCAAGACTGCATGGAGCATGTGGGAGTGGAGGAAAGGCTCAAAAGTAGTGCCCACGGAGGCTCAGTGCGCCAAAGATGATGGAGAGGAACCCATGATTAACCAGGGTGTGGGTCTGGTAGATGCTGTTGCTTATGCAATTGTGTTATACCACTTAGGTAATGTAACTAAATGTGGTATAAGCTAAATGTGACAACATGACACGAGACGTGGCAAGTTGTGGTACTTCTGTACGTGGGTGGAATAGAGATGCGTTAGCCGCCCACTCCTATGTTATTCATCCATGTCGTGCATATATCTGCAGAATCTGGATAAATAATACAGAAGTGGGCAGCTATCGCGTCTCTTTATTCCACCCGCTTACAGGAAAACAAACACAACGATGCCACGTCTTCCATGTCACAATGTCACGTCTTAGCTTAGACTACGTTTTAGACTTCTTGTGTTGTGTATGAGAACGTAAAGACAACACAACGATCCTTTTCCTGATACTAGAATTAAGGTGTAACTGAAGCCTTTCTTGCTAAAGAAGCCAAGTGCTGGAAGCTTTAGGTGCGTGTGTAACCTAATATATAATATCATGGTACGTAATATGAAGATGTTGCCGGACTCCAAGATAACAGCGCTTATGGAAACGGAAGAAATGCACATCTCTTGCCCAGCAGCTCTTGGGATATCATGTTGGCAAGAAATTGCAGTGAAATGAATTCAGCTAGATAACTGATGAAACTACCCATTGGTCTGTTAACAAGACTGTGAATTACTAACAAGCTTTATTGAAAAAGATGAAAATGAGATAAAGACAGCCATGTTAGAACTAAAAATTTTGATGATGAAAGTCAAGAGTCATCTGGCGAGTTTTTAGTATGATTGAATTGTTTGAATTCCTTCTAAGTACCTTTAGATAACCATATAGGATTTGTAGCTGATGGAGCTTCAGACTTTATGGGAAACATTAAGTGTAACCAATACACTAGAAATACAAGTGCCAGGTATAACCAGAAATGTGCCACACAGTATTCATCTTGGCTCTAGTTGAGGCAGCCAAAACCTTACCTCGATCTTGTGAAGAACTTGAGAAATATATGTAAAACATTTTTCTTCGGTGCCAAAAGAAAGTTTGAATTTATAGAATATACATGACACCTTCGTTATGGTAGAATGTTGGAGTAGTTGCGTTGCATGATGGAATTATGACCGAGGTAGGATCAATGACCTAATTCCTTACCATACGAGAGTGAATTAGTCGTTAGTATGATGATCAAGGAGAACATAGGTTGGACTGAAACATTTGGAATCAAAAAATCATGGGAAACTATATGAAAATTTCAACTGCCTCCTCTTCGCTAAGGGGGGGAAGAAAAAAGTATGATCTAGATTTTGTTAGATGTTGTTATTAGCCATTGTGATCCTGGGATTTGGCTAATAATGCGCTCTGTGATCAAATCCGTTTGTACGTAGATGTTACTTAACGTAAAATGTAGTTAAAACATTTCTGAAAGTTAACAACCTATAAAAAAAATGAACTTGCCCTAACATACCTAGCTGCCAGACTTTACATTACATGTCCATATAAAAGATATTCCTGTTTTCTTTCGTAAGATGCGTGGTCATGCTCAAATGTTTACAGTGAATCGGATGGAATTCGTTGTATCTACAAGAACACAAACATCGCAAAGCGTCGCTTTGTATGTAGGGACAATAACAATCGTATTTTTTTTCTCAAATTTACGTATACATATTTCTTTCAAACTATTCGCCATTTCCCGCGTTAGCAAGGTAGCGTTAAGAACAGAGGACTGGGCCTTTGAGGGAATATCCTCACCTGGCCCCCTTCTCTGTTCTTTCTTTTGGAAAATTTAAAAAAAAAAAAAAAAAAACGAGAGGGGAGGATTTCCAGCCCCCCGCTCCCTCCCCTTTTAGTCGCCTTCTACGACACGCAGGGAATACGTGGGAAGTATTCTTTCTCCCCCATCCCCATGTATATATATATATATATATATATATATATATATATATATATATATATATATATATGCCAGAAAGTTGTGTAGTTTTCATAAGTCTGTTGATTTACATAAGTGTTTCCGTTGGCTTCATCACTTTACACAATTTTTTTTCCCATACGTTCCATTGATTTACTATGTTTCCCCACAGGTTATCTTGACTTACACAAAGTATTCTAACAGATTTTGTTAATGTACGAGTATGCATTTATTTCGCCAATCTCGATTTGTTTAATACCTCGGGGATAAGAAAAGATAATCCCAATTATGAGATCAATTATGCACACGAAGTATATCCATACTATAAAAAAAAACTTTATAATTACGCAGTTGATGAGCAAAAACGACTGAACTGAAACTAGACCAGAAATACCCAATCCAACATAACTACAGTGTTATCTCCAAAAATTGCTCTTAGGTACTTGATGCACTAAAGAGGGAAAGTATCTTTTCTATCGTCGTCTTCACAGAGAATAAAAGACTGGGAAACTCCACCCAGAAAGGTGACCAGGGTTCGAATCCACTAGACAGCACGAACCGTTGCGACGAACAGATGTAATCATTTCTATTCTCTTTTTTTTCTCAACTCGCTGGTGCACCTATGAACTTTTCAGTGGCAACAGAACACAGCTTCTCATGCATGTGTAACTTTAAGTGGACGATGGAGCGTAGATACGAAGGAGGTCAGGTCACATAGCATGGCTGATATGCTCATGGTTGATAGTTATAGGAAGTTTGAATAGAAAAATAGACCCTAGTGGTCTCATAGGGTTTGTCATTAAGGGCCATGACCCGAATATGGACTCCTCTGGTAGGGTAAATTAGGCCAGTTAACTAGGGTCATTCCCAGACACTGAGTAGTTAGCCTTGTTAGTAAGGGCTATGGTCCGAAACCAGTAGTCAACTGACTAGGCTTGTCAGTAAGGGCCATTGCCCAGATATGACGAACCTAGGGATGCTAAAGTATGTCAGCTGGGGCCATGGCCCGGATATGGACACCCCTGGTTGGGTAATTAGGGATGGCAGAGAGGAATATGACCCAGACAGCCCGTGGGCTGTCTCGAACCTCCGTAAGACCCGTCAGGCTTGTCACATGACCTGGTAGGTTTGTCACAAGACCTGGTAGGTTTGTCACAAGACCTGCTAGGCTTGTCACATGACCTGCTAGGTTTGTCACATGACCTGGTAGGTTTGTCACAAGACCTGGTAGGTTTGTCACATGACCTGCTAGGATTGTCACATGACCTACTAGGCTTGTCACATGACCTGCTAGGCTTGTCACATGACCTGCTAGGTTTGTCACATGACTTACTAGGCTTGTCACATGACCTGGTAGGTTTGTCACATGACCTGGTAGGTTTGTCACATGACCTGCTAGACTTGTCACATGGCCTGCTAGGTTGGTCACTAGACTTGCTGGGCTTGTCACAGGACTTGCTGGGCTTGTCACATGACCTGCTAGGATTGTCACATGACCTGCTAGACTTGTCACACCAGTAGCGTTATCGTACCACACAGGTAGACCAAAGCCATGAACAAAGGGGACATGGAAGGAAACTAGTAATCCTCGACTGCAAAGTCCCTGAGGCCTGAAATGTGCTCAAGGGTGAGCTACACATGATGGGACGCTGAAGCACACATTATGCAGCAACATGTCAAGTTACCTCAGTTATTAATCAAAATATTGGCTGAAAATTGACCTGTGACCTAAGACAACCTAAGTGCCTGTGAGGTGGTCAAATGCTAAGCTTGGCCTACTACTGGGTGGTCTATATCTGGGTGGTCTATATCTTGGTGGTTTATGTCTAAATGGTCTATATCTGGGTGGTCTATATCTAGATGGTCTATATCTAGATGGTCTATATCTGGGTGGTCTATATCTGGGTGGTCTATATCTGGATGGTCTATATCTGGATGGTCTATATCTGGGTGGTCTATATCTGGGTGGTCTATATCTGGATGGTCTATATCTGGATGGTCTATATCTGGGTGGTCTATATCTGGGTGGTCTATATCTGGATGGTCTATATCTGGATGGTCTATTCTGGGTGGTCTATATCTGGAGGGTCTAAATCTGGATGGTTTATATCTGGGTGGTCTATATCTAGATGGTCTATATCTGGGTGGTCTATATCTGGGTGGTCTATATCTGGATGGTCTATATCTGGGTAGCCAACAAGTGGGTGGCGTATAGCTGGGTGGCCCACTATTGGGTGGCGTCTTGTGGGTGATCTACACTTGGGTGGCATACTACTGGCTGGCCTATTTTTAGGAGGCCTTTTTTTGGGTGGTCTATTTCTTGGTGGCCTATTTCTTGGTGGTTTACCACTGGTTTGCCTACCATTAGGTGGCATATTTCTTGGTGGCTTACTCCGATGGACTCGCACCGGATGCTGAAGCGTTCATCAGTACGTATCAGTACATAAGAAGTTGTCACCATACATCTAAGACTGGCAGAGAACTGAGCTCTGGCCTAAACCTTCACCAGTGTTGACTCCTACTGTACATGGACGTAGATGACGGAGGGAAGTATATTAATTCTTCCTCTAGTTCGTGGAAGGAGAATTAGATATGATTCGAGATCTCTGTAGTGTAAACCAAACTGGGGTCTTCTTTGGTGCCCTAAAGTGTATGCGAAATGGTTACCTTTATACCTTAAGCCAGAGAAGGATCAGACTCCTTTTAAGAGGATATGGAAGGAGATTGGAGACGAATTTGTTTCTGTAGAAACCATATAAGTTAACAAGCCGGTGGTACAGTGTGGATGGGGTCTTTTGGCCCTAACTGTTATAAGCGTCGTTAAGTAATTTAGAGAAGATTCTGTTGTCATATAAGGTTACAAACCAGAACTTACCAACCATCAACAGTATTGTCTCCATCGTCATCATCTGGTGTCACTGGTCGACCATCATCCATGCCGGGCCTCCTCAGTGCCCTCGTCCTCGTCGTTTCCACAGTCGTCGCCTCCACCACCACAGTAATCTCCACCTCCTCCAGGCAACACCTTCCATCACCCTCACCCTTCTCCCTCAAGACACCCTCACCACCAACGTAACCTCCACCTCCTCCAGGCAACACCTGCCATCACCCTCACTCTTCTCCCTCAAGACACCCTCACCACCAACGTAACCTCCACCACCTCCAGGCAACACCTGCCATCACCCTCACTCTTCTCCCTCAAGACACCCTCACCACCACCGTTACTGAGGCCCTCAGTGAGCACCATCAACTAAGCCCTGATCCCTCAACGTACACATACAACCGTCGTCACAGCCTCCTTCAGGGAACACTTCCCATTACCGTCGCCCTCCCTCCCTCTCTCAGAGCAGCATCACCACCACCTTCATAGACTCCTTTAGGGAACACACTCCTAACCCACGTCCCTCTCCTCCTCCAAGGTACAGTCTGTAACGTCACTCCTTCATGGTAGTCTCTATACCACCATCTACGACCACCATCTCGCCACCACAGTCGCTGCCTCCCTCACCATCCTGGTAACCGATGGCTTACTCGGAATCCTCATTGTCATGGCGACCTCAGCTCCCTCTCTCTCTCTTGATACACGTCGGATAGCACCTGCCACAGTACCGTCCCGGCAGGTGTTCATGTAAGCGGTGTATGGAAGGTGCTACGAATATTGGGTTTGGGAGGATAGCTACTGCAAAAAAGCTACATCACAAAAACCATCATAGTTTGTGAGTTCAGATGCCAACAAGGAGACTTTGAGCTCTTTGCTAGCATGATCTACACTGTCCAGAAGACTCATAACAGCTACAAGAAGGCTCCATCGAACTACATGTCACCAAGAAGCATAGCATTTTATCTGCACAGATACAACGCTGTAGACAAGACACAAAACGCCTACACGTCGCAAAGAGCTAATCATGAAGTTACAACCAAAAATGAACAACCAGAACACTGCCCAAGACACGTTACTACAATAACAAGCCCCGGCATCGCGTTACAACTAATGAGTGCGCGACACTACATGCACGTCCGCCTACAGATGTTACCCAGCTACGCCCAGCTGCTCTCAGTCACCCCCAGCTGTTCCTCTGACCTCTCCACACACTCGTAAGGATAATTTGATGGATTCAGAATGAAACGTTGAGACAAACCTTGGAGGCATCTCAAACAACTTTCCCTACAGTGTAGAAAGTGATGCTATACAACTTGCAAAAATTTGGAAAGAATCTGATAAAAACCATTTATCTGGTCATTTTAAGAGAATTTTTGCAAAAGCAACTACAATAAACACACACACACACACACACACACACACACGCACACACACACACACACACACACACACACTCACACACACACACACACACACACACACACACACACACACACACACAAATACACACACACACACACATATATATATATATATATATATATATATATATATATATATATATATATATATATATATTATCCCTGGGGATAGGGGAGAAAGAATACTTCCCACGTATTCCCTGCGTGTCGTAGAAGGCGACTAAAAGGGGAGGGAGCGGGTGGCTGGAAATCCTCCCCTCTCGTTTTTTTTTTTTAATTTTCCAAAACAAGGAACAGAGAAGGGGGCCAGGTGAGGATATTCCCTCTAAGGCCCAGTCCTCTGTTCTTAACGCTACCTCGCTAATGCGGGAAATGGCGAATAGTATGAAAGAAAGAAAGAATATATATATATATATATATATATATATATATATATATATATATATATATATATATATATATATAGTAGATAGATGGATAGATAGACATAGATCAATAAAAATAGCTACAGATGATTACTGAAGAAACCATTCTGCATCAACCCGTACTCAGACCATGTATAATTACCAATCATAATGTCTGTCGACTGATTACTAGTAATTACTGGAGTCATATGATTATACTTGCTTTGAATTATACTTGGAGAACATCGGGTTGAATGTAACGTCTATTTGTGGTCACTTGTGTATGTGTCTTACACATGAGATACATCTATATTATCATAATACATTCGGACATGCTCAGGACACGTGTTGTCATTGTCTTACGACACGTGCATGTCCAAGACACGCATTCTGGCATGTTTACGACACCAGAACAACATTCAGGAGACATTATGATGTATTTAGGGCACTTGATGGCACATCCAAGACATGTATACTAACATTCTCCGACCATGTTATCTGACGTGCATAGGACGCACATGATAGGAGATTAGAATACGTAAGGCGACGGTATAAAACACGCACAGTGTCATCATCCCAGCATATGAAGAGAGACATGTGTTTCGAACTCATGCAAGAGTATGTGAGCGTATATAACATGTCTGACCTACGTGCTGATGTGTCTGGCACACGCACACCGTTTCACACACCTATAATGACATTCAGGCAACGCCTATTTTGACCACCTGAGGATACGAATTTAATACCTTAAAGGGAACGGTGCTTTCCTGGAACACGATGGGGCACGACCCTTTGAACACGAAGGTACGACGTCCCTTTGAACACAAATGCACCGTCTCTTGAGCCATACGGTACGACCTGTGTGCATGATGGTATGATCCTTTAGAACACGAAAGTACGACGTCCCTTTGAACACGAATGCACCGTCTCTTGAGCTAGACGGTACGACCTCTGAGCACGACGGTATGATCCTTTAGAACACGAAAGTACGACGTCCCTTTGAACACAAATGTACCGTCTCTTGAGCTAGACGGTACGACCTCTGTGCACGACGGTATGATCCTTAGAACGGAACAAGAAATGAATGAGAGAAACCCATCCTAGGCTCTTGGATCGTAGAAGGCAACTCATGTTCACACCCACATACTATCAGTCAATGAAGCTCCCATGTCTCTGCTCGAGATACCCGACAGCTTCAGCGCTTAATGGCCACGTAAGGCCACGCAACCCCACTCATGAACGCCAACATCCAAACCAGCATTCAAAGTGTAGTTTCAGTTGAGAGACACGCAGCTGCGGAGTCTAACACACACAGTATAACACTTCAGAAAATACAACTCTTTCTCAATGGTCTTCGATCGCTGCATATCAGTGTTACGATCTCTCTCTCTCTCTCTCTCTCTCTCTCTCTCTCTCTCTCTCTCTCTCTCTCTCTCTCTCTCTCTCTCTCTCTCTCTCTCTCTCTCTCTCTCTCTCTCTCTCTCTCTCTCTCTCTCTCTCTCTCTCTCTCTCTCTCTCTCAAATAATGGTTTCTCAAAACCTACGTTGTCATTGTGGCACAGTGGTCCCTGGTTTCTCTTGATTGAAATCATTTAATATCTCTTTTGTTTTTGGTACCAAATTTCATTTGTTATTTCCCTGTTCGTAGTTGTAATTGGTTATCAAAGTCTCCCCGTATTACTTAATGATTTTCCACTAGAATTTGATTAAACTTCCAATTCTCGTATCTCCAGCATAACATGCAGGTGAAAATCAATTTCTAAATCAATGATTTGCGTCGTAAATAACATAGGTCCCAAGCTCGACCCTTGAGGGATGCTCTTAGTCACATCTCCCATTTGTTCTCAGTAATTCATGTTAACTCTCTTGTTTCCTGTCAGTCCGTCATGCTCTAAGTCAGCTCAAAACTTGCCTCATTCAAGAGAAAGTTAAAGGGGTACAAAGAGAAAGTTAAAGGGGCACAAGGAGGAAGTTAAAGGGGTACAGGGAGGAATTCAAAGGAGTAAAAGGAAGAAGTTAGAGGGGTACTAAGAGCGAAAACTTGATCAGTCTCTCATGAGATCTGTCGAATGCGTCGCTGAATTCGAAGTGGATTAATGGTATTTTTTCACCTCCTTCCACCTTCAAAAACGGTGAAGAAAAAAAAAAGGCAAATTTGTTGAGCAAGGTCTACGTTTAATAAAACCAAGCGTTTATTAGATATCTTTTTTAGTGATGATAATAAATGATAAGAATAACGATGATGATGATATCATAATAATCATAGTGATGATAATGATAATGAAGATGATGATAGGCGTTTGTGCTCGTTTGGTTGAATTCGAATTTCATGTATTATCTTCCCTACTCCCTTGAGACCAATTGGACAATAGTTGGAGGCAGAAGACCCACCAACCTTTTTGAATATTGGAATTACATTTGCCACCTTCCCTGATTCGTTCATGAATCCTAACTTTTGAGATTTGTTGGATATATTTACTAATGAATGGATGACTTCCACTTCGTATACCTTTAACATATTCATTTACCCTTTTAACTTCCTCCTTGTACTCCCTTTCGCTCTTAGTACCCCTCTAACTTCCTCCTTTTACTCCTTTGAATTCCTCCCTGTACCCCTTTAACTTCCTCCTTGTGTCCCTTTAACTTCCTCTTTGTACCCCTTTAACTTCCTCTTTGTACCCCTCTAACTTCCTCGTTGTACCGCTTTAACTTCCTCCTTGTACTACTCATAATTTCCTTCGTTTTCTTTAAGATCACTTCCACCTAACTCACCCTATACTTAAGTACTGATATTTTTCCTTTTTCAATTTGAAGATACTAAGTCTAATATAATATTTTCTCTGGTAGGTTCTGTTACAGATTACTCTGGTGAGCATTCTTGTACCACGTCCAAATACTTCCACGCCTCAGAATCTCCTGTTCGACCTGCCCAATTTATTTTGTGGGAAAATTTGGAAACTCTTTTATAGGAACCTTCTCATATTTCGCTGCCATAGTAATTTCTTACCCTGTGTACCTTACCTTGGTTATCTATACGCTATACCCATGATGAGACTTTTGATGCCAACACTTAGCACAACCAAGATAAGATCTTTACGGAACCTTCTCTGATATCTTTAATGGAACACTTCATACTGCCTCTGATTCTGATAGCCACACCATCACCACTACCTCGTATTCTGTCTTTTTTTTTTTCTAAACTGTGAGGCAGTCTATAACCCCCTATATATATATATATATATATATATATATATATACATATATATATATATATATATATATATATATATATATATATATATATATATATATATATATATATACATATATATATATATATATATATATATATATATATATATATATATATATATATATATATATATATATATATATATATATGTATATATATATATATATATATATATATATATATATATATATATATATATGATATCTAACTACTAAATCATCCATGTTTCCCTAAGTGCAGTGACTACTAGAAAGTGCTTCTATAACTCTATTAATCTGTGTTTCTTAAACTTCTGCTGAATACTCCAGATTTTCCCTTATACTAACTCTATTTAACCTGTGATTCTCTCTCTCTCTCTCTCTCTCTCTCTCTCTCTCTCTCTCTCTCTCTCTCTCTCTCTCTCTCTCTCTCTCTGCCATCAAACCCATGGGCCGTACCGTCGTGCCCAAAGGTCGGACTGTATTGCTCAAAATGGGGTTTTCACACAAGCACACGGACGTGTCCAGGAAACGTGTGGTCTTGATATGGTTTGCCCAGGACGTGTATGTCCCTTGACGTGGCCTTGCTCTTAACATGGTCTGCCCAGGACACGTGTGCCCTTGATATGGTTCATCCAGGCCACGTATGCCCTTGACATAGTAACGTCCAGGACACACATGCCCTTGACGTGGTCTTTCACCTTTGACTTCTGGTAGCAGCAGAAGCAACAGCAGCAACAGCAGCAACAGCAGCACCAAGCAGCAGCAGCACCAAGAAGCAGCACCAGGCAGCAGCACCAAGCAACATGTTTGGCGAGGTTGGCCGCAGTCAACCAGTCTCATTAATTTCCTCATGATTATGTCTGGCGAAGAACGACTTTTCTCACAATAGCTCATTACACGACCAGGAGAGAAGACGACTCGTTACCCCCCAGTCTGTGTGAGCGGCGTGTCCACCTGGTGGTGGTAGTAGGTCTTGTCAGGCTCTGAGCGTGTGGAGGAAGGGTTATACAAACATATTTGTAAGCCCGGGAAAGGAAAATTGCTTGGGACTTGTGGCAAAGAAATGTTGGGGAAGGGTAGGATTAAAAGTGTGTCTCTTCCGTTATGTGTATGTGTGTGTGTGTGTGTGTGTGTGTGTGTGTGTGTGTGTGTGAGTGAGTGATTACTATTTGTGTTTTACACTCGTGTTGTCCCGTCTCCTAAGCTTGTGTATATGTCCCATGCCTTTACTCCTGTGTATGCACACACACACACACACATACACGGCAACATAAACCAGATACACATCTATTGACCATTCCCGAGGGAGGATGAACACCTGGGGCGTGGGAGTGCGCGAAATAGATAAGTTAGAAAACGTTAATGTATTTGAGGTTAAAATATTACCTTAGTTCCGCTCTGGGATCTTGGGTGGTGCTTGTGAACACAAAGCGTTGTGAGATGACCTGCCTGGCTCTTCCTCCCTCCCTCCCACACAGGGAGGGAGGGAGCAGGGAGCAACACTGATATCTCTCATGGAACTCCCTCCCTCCCTCACCCCGAGCCGTGGCGGCTCCTCACCCTGGTCTGGGCCTGGAGTGTGTGAGTAGGTCACAAGACCGGATGTATTGAGTGGGTGTCGAACACTGACTGTGTTTACCTCTGAAGTATACACGTACGATATCCTGTTTGCCACTGAAACAACCAGAGTGACTGAAGCATCCCACACCCACCTGCACGCCCACTTATAGTATCCTGTTTACCACTGAGACAACCCTAGTAACTGAAGCATCCTGAACCCACCTACAGTATCCTGTTTGCCATTGAAACAATCGGAGTAACTGAAGCGTCCTGCACCCACGTACATTATCCTGTTTACCACTGAAACGATCAGAGTGACTGAAGCATTCTGCGCCCACGTATAGTATCCCGTTTACCACTGAAGCAATTCTAGTGACTGAAGCAACCCACACCCACTTTCAGTACCCTGTTTGCCACTGAAACAACCCATGTTTCTCTACCCACATCAGATGTTTGCCTCGTGGTTCCTGCTGTATGATCATGTTCAGAGGGAAGCGCTACCTCGATAACGAGGGAAACGGCGATGAAGTAAGGGGGGGGAGAGCTTATATATATATATCCTAGCTTAAATCAGGTACCCATATTGTCGACGAGCCCCGAGAGGAAGATGATCAACAACTGGGCTGACTGTGGACCCACTACCGCAACCAGAATTCGGACCTATGCGGGCTCGACCCCGGGCGTCCGATGAATAGGTCAAAGTCGGGAATGCTAACTGCTACCCAACGAAGGTCCACAGACTGTGAACTACCGCTGTAGATTGCTCGCGTTCTGTGCAACCCTCGTGTCATTACCGTGTTGGTCTATACTGCTACACCGCTCTAGATTTTCCCCATCTCTGGGAATTAATGATACTGCTTGACAGCCTGGGGACATGCTGGGGGTATGGCGGAGTTGCAGCAGTGTGGGACGTATTGAAGATGCCGCAGCCACCGCCGCTTCTCTCACTCTGTGTTGCGTCTTTTGGTTGAAGTTCCCTCTCTTCATCTCCCCCCCCATGACTGACGTGTCTGCTGTCAGACATATTGCAGCTGACGGGATGGAGGGAGGGGGCGAGGAGGGCGCAGAGTCTCTTCCGTGTTCCCCCCCTTCTCCCAGCTTTAACTCCCTCCCTCACTTCCGTGAGTTAGAGAGAGAGAGAGAGAGAGAGAGAGAGAGAGAGAGAGAGAGAGAGAGAGAGAGAGAGAGAGAGAGAGAGAGAGAGAGAGAGAAGAAAAACAACGTTGTTTTAAATGTTCTCTTGTGAGTGTTGGGCTGTTCATTATCCATGTGTTAAATTGAGCTTTTTTTTTCTTTATTGTAGATTAAAGTTCTACCCGTGAGGTTGTCCCAAAGTTTTGGTGAGGTTGTCCCAAAGTTCTAGTGAGGTTGTCCCAAAGTTTTGATGAGGCTGTCCCAAAGATTTAGTGAGGTTGTCTTAAAGTTCGAGTGAGGTTGTCTCAAAGTACTAGTGAAGTCGTCCCAAAGTTTTGATGAGGTTGTCCCAAAGTTCTAGTGAGGTTGTCCCAAAGTTTTAGTGAGGTTGTCCCAAAGTTTTGGTGAGGTTGTCCCAAAGATTTAGTGAGGTTGTCTTAAAGTTCGAGTGAGGTTGTCCCAAGGTACTAGTGAAGTCGTCCCAAAGTTTTGATGAGGTTGTCCCAAAGTTCTAGTGAAGTTGTCCCAAAGTTCTAGTGAGATTGTCCCAAAGTTTTAGTGAGGTTGTCCCAAAGTTCTACCAGTGAGATTGTACCAAAGTTATGACGAGGTTGTCCCAAAATTCTATTGAGGTTGTTCTAAAGTACTGGTGAAGTTGTCCCACTATCCTGCCACTCTCCTACTTTCTCTATAGGAGAAAATGAACCTCGAGACCAGATCCCTTAACCCACCTGAGGAAGCCACAGAACGCACCTGTACAACGCTACCACCTCATCGTTCTTGTGTTGTGACCACAGCCTCAAAGGGCATCTGTGGGTCAGTGTTCTGTCCTTGATGTGGCACGTAGTACCTCCTACTTCGACTACATGTGGACACCAGATACGTTCTCTATCTCTGACTTTAAAGAGTTCCTTGTGCTGGAAATGAGTGAAGCAAGAGCATTTTGGCTGGTTGATGGCGATTGGAAGATTGGGAGGCGAGAGTTTACACAAAGAATCAAAGCTGCTATTAATCATATTGCTATTTTCTTTACATATTCGCCATTTCCCGCTTTAGCAAGGTAGCGACAAGAACAGATGACTGAGACTTAGAGGGACAATCCTCACATGGCCCCCTTCTCTGTTCCTCCCTTTGGATACGTAAAAACTGGAGGGGAGGATTTCCAGCCCCCCGCTCCCTCCCCTTTCAGTCACCCTCTACGATACGCAGGGAATTCGTGGGAAGTATTCTTTCTCCCCTATCCCCAGGGATGATTAGGGTTACGGGTGACTAGGTCCATTATATTATCAGAGATATGGGTAAAGATACCACGTCGATAGACATCACTGTATCGTATGTGTAACTCAAAGATCATGGTGATAAAGTCCATTATGTTTTGTAGTAATCCACAAGGACAAAAACCTAACAAGTGTCAGTCTAACGTGAGAGTTTCCAAGTCCTTCTGTCGAAGATTGAGCCTTTCTCCAAAACACTTATGGATTTTCATGGGTCTCTGTCGATCGCGATGGATACATATGGATCGTTAAAGATGTGTCTCAACCTATATGATCTGGATCTACATACATATATATATGTATCGTCTGAACTGTACCCTACGCCACCTACACACATCTGTGTATCGCCTGTAGTATTACCTTACGGTGGAGATTTGTTGACGAGGCAGATGAGTTTGCAACCATAAGAGATTAAGAATGTGTACTGTGCTACACGACCCTACACTGTTATTGTTCATGAACCTATAACTTACACTCGACCTAGGGTCAGGAGGGTTGTTGGACCCTTCTGCTTCAGAGGTGGACCACTGACCTTCAGCCAAAGGTAGTTAGAGACCGAATAACATCAGTTAGAATCACCTTTTTTTTTATGCCATTGCTGGAAGGACATCAACCAGTTCCGGCCAGTGAGTATGTGGTCAGACCAGGGCAATCTAGACTTAACACTCAACACTGCATCACCTGGTTGGGGGCATATGGGCTGCCAGCTCAGTGCTATAACCAGTATATCACCGTTCTTATGTACACCGTGTACATAACTGTCTTCCTCTCGCACCTTCTTCTTTGGGTGTCTCTCTAAAGTGTGTGTGTGTGTGTGACATATAGATAGATAGATAGATAGATGGTAAGAGAGAGAGAGAGAGAGAGAGAGAGAGAGAGAGAGAGAGAGAGAGAGAGAGAGAGAGAGAGAGAGAGAGAGAGAGAGAGAGAGAGAGCTACCTGGGGCGCCTCTATCCCCTCCGCTGTCTGGCCAAATCCAGCAACATGTAAAACCTCCAGACTGTTCAATGTGTTTATGTGAGGACGTTATCCTAAACGTCACTCAAGATGAAGGGATCGCCTGCGTACTGGTCGCCTCACTCGCTCGCTCGCTCGTCGTCGTCTGCTGCTGCGAAGAGGAGAAAAAAGAAAAGTGTTGTCCCTGCTCCTGCGTGGAGTGTATTGGAGCCTCGAAGTTCCTGCATGAATCCCAGAACAGGGGTCATGGGGCTTTGAATATAGACACATGAGTACATGGTCTCTCAAATAGATAGATGGATAGATAGATAGATAGATAGATCTAGAGAGAGAGAGAGAGAGAGAGAGAGAGAGAGAGAGAGAGAGAGAGAGAGAGAGAGAGAGAGAGAGAGAGAGCAAGTAAAACGTCGTGAGCCGGGCAATAATCCACACACACACCCACACACACACACACACACACACACACCCACCCCATCCTCACCAGGAGAAGGGCAACAAGCGTGTATATACTACAACCTCCTCCCTCTTGCGTGGGAAAGAGGAGGAAAAAATGATTCCCTCATTTATAATCCTCATAAGTTGACTTCTTTGGTACAGCGTCACCAAGTACATTGCTAGACCTGTCCCTTTCGTAACCCGAGTCATGGTGAACATAATACTCTTACAGAGTTGAAGTCTCTGTTGGTATTCGAACCCACCACCACAGTGTTTTGTAGAGCAGCGAGGGATTAAGCTAACAGGGAAGGCGGCCCAAGTGAGAACTTCCCCTCCGAGGCTCAGTCCTCTGTTCTTAACGCTGCCTCGCTAACGCGGGAAATGGCGGATATATATATATATATATATATATATATATATATATATATATATATATATATATATATATATATATATATATATATATATATATATATATATATGTGTGTGTGTGTGTGTGTGTGTGTGTGTGTGTGTGTGTGTGTGTGTGTGTGTGTGTGTGTGTGTGTGTATGTGTGTGTGTGTGTGTGTGTATACCTCCCACGTATTCCCTGGGTGTCGTAGAAGGCGACTACAAAGGGCGGGAGCGGGTGGCTGGAAGTCCTCCCCTCCTGTAATACTTTGCAAAAGAAAGAACGGAGCAAGGAGCCAAGTGAGGAATCTGAAGACTTCTGTTGTCATCTGTTCTTAACGCTACCTCGCTCACGCGGGTAATGGCGAGTATGCATAAGTGGGGGGGAAAAAAATATGTATGTATATATACATATATATCATTCAGCACATCCCTGGTCCAGTCTGCTCCACCACCCAGGATCTTGCACAAGAGGTACTTTCATGAACGTTTCACATCTCCAAGATTTGTGTCGACCATCTTTTCGCCGCTCGCTCTTTGTCGTCCCGTTTTTTATTCTGGTGTTTATCCCCCACACTCACCCCTCTCCCAACCACTCCGTGTGGTATACTTATGCTAATTCGCAAGCATCCGGGGCGTCGCATCGCCACAGTCAAACCATCCACTGACAATCAACTCCTGAGAATCCTGTCCCTCCCCCAGATATTATCTCAGGGGGGTTTTGATGGTACGTGTTTGGCGGTTTCCGAGCCATATTTCTAGGATGATTGCTGGGATGTTCCAGCGTGGCAATCCACACATCCCGTGTTCCCTCCTTTTTGAGGAGGCTTTTGGAAGTGTTGGTTATATGCTACACTGGGATTTTTACTATATATGTGCCAGACGTATGTGTGTGTGAAGCTCTGTTGATCATTTTTCTTTTAGAAACTCTCTTTTTTCTATATCTTCTGTGTCATTTTCTTTGCAAAATGTTGTAGAAGTCTCCAAACACCATTTGTTTACTTTTGTTTCATTGCCCGTAACACATTTCCTGGATTCTTAAGTGTACATACATGTGTGTACACTCGTGTGAATTACCTATTTGTATTGTACGGAGTAAGGCATCATCTCCTGGTGATACAGCGCTGGTGGCTGATTCGGGTGAGAAACTGCAGAAGCTGGTGACTGAGTTTGGTAAAGTGTGTGAAAGAAGAAAGTTGAGAGTAAATGTGAATAAGAGCAAGGTTATTAGGTACAGTAGGGTTGAGGGATAAGTCCATTGGGAGGTAACTTTAAATGGAGAAAAACTGGAGGAAGTGAAGTGTTTTAGATATCTGGGAGTGGATCTGGCAGCGGATGGAACCATGGAAGCGGAAGTGAATCACAGGGTGGGGGAGGGAGCGAAAGTTCTGGGAGCGTTGAAAAATGTGTGGAAGGTGAGAACATTGCATCGGAAAGCAAAAATGGTTATGTTTGAAGGAATAGTGGTTCCAACAATGTTATATGGTTGCGAGGCGTGGGCTATAGACAGAGTTGTGCGGAGGAGGGTGGATGTGTTGGAAATGAGATGTTTGAAGACAATATGTGGTATGAGGTGGTTTGATCGAGTAAGTACTGAAAGGGTAAGAGATATGAGGGGTAATAAAGAGTGTGGTTGAGAGAGCAGAGGATGGTGTATTGAAATGGTTTGGTTACATGGAGAGAATAAGTTAGGAAAGACTGAAAAAGAGGATATATGTGTCAGAGGTGGAGGGAACGAGGAGAAGTGGGAGACCAAATTGGAGGTGGAACGATGGAGTGAAAAAGATTTTGAGCGATCGGTTGCTGAACATGCAGGAGGGTGAAAGGCGTGCAAGGAATAGAGTAAATTGGAACGATGTGGTTTACCGGAGTCGACGTGCTGTCAATGGATTGAACCAGGGCATGTGAAGCATCTGGGGTAAACCATGGAAAGTTATGTGGGGCCTGGATGTGGAAAGGGAACTGTGATTTCGGTGCATTACACATGAGAGCTAGAGACCTCGCGCGCATGCAGGGGGAGGGGGCTGTCATTCCATGTGTGGCGGGGTGGCGACGGAAATGAATAAAGGCAGCAAGTATGAATCATGTACATGAGTATATATGTATATGTCTGTGTATGTATATATATGTATACGTTGAAATGTATAGGTATGTATATGTGCGTGTGTGAACGTGTATGTATATACATGTGTATGTGGGTGGGTTGGGCCATTTTTTCGTCTGTTTCCTTACGTAATCTCATGTTATGTCCTCTGGTTGCTATGTCCTGACATATCTCGAAGGATTGTCCACTGTCAGCGTCATCGATCTGTTTTAAAAACTAAATCTAAGGTTGTGATCAGGTCACCCCTCACTTCACGTTACCCCTCACTCTTCTCTCTTCCAAGTAATGTATTTGTGTGTGTGTGTGTGTGTGTGTGTGTGTGTGTGTGTGTGTGTGTGTGTAAGCAGAACAGATTGTATTACGGAGGGAAAGTGTTACAGTCGTCCTAAATTCCTTCGTCCATCAGCCGAAGGGCACACACACACAAACATTTCTCCGACCTCCTCCGATCCCAAGCAGAGAGACCTGCTGTGGGCCAGAATATTCTACATAAAGTAATCTTCATCCGGGATCATTCCTGTCACACACACACACACCTACACCCACACACACACACACACACATCGCCCTCACACACAATCCCGTTAACCAGATCTTTTACTGAGAAGAGAGAAGGCATGTCCCCTTGATGCTTCTGTTGACGGTCCTAGATCAAGCAGCTCCTGCCGATAGCCTCCTCCTCTTCCTCCTCCTCCTCCTCATGTCAGACGCAATCCTGTGATCATGGTCATCCTCTGACCACATCACCGTGATGCCGCTCCGGCAACGGGCAACATATTAGCCCACACGATACAGTTGGTTTGATCTGTGCAACATCACAGCTGGATCTTCCATTATCATCATGTTATGTAACCAACCCAAGGACCCATTCTCCACGGGTTACTGCAGCCTCAAGCCTGCGCTACCCTCAGCTGCAGGGAAAGGATGGGTTGTCTGAGTTCTTCGATGGGATTGTACTACGATATTACAACCTCACCCAAGGTGACTTTTCACTCACGGCGTAACTAGAAGCAGGCGGCGATCAGTGGCTCCCTGAACTCTATGTCTCTGAGTAATGTTGGTTTGAAAACTGTAAAGATTTTGATTAATTTGTCTATTTGATCAATACTAGTACGATACTCTCTCAATGTCGTCTTCTGTAACGCTATAATAATAGGGTATTCACACACACACACACACACACACACACACACACACACACACACACACACCTGCAGAAAACTCTTTCTCTTCTCATCTTTCCTGACCACAACACAAAGAACTCTCCTCAAGTCAGATTTGTAAAGGCAGACTTTACTGTAGACGTAAATGAATGTAATTCATCTCTTATGCAAAACGTATTTGTTCTGTATCATTAAATTTGATATTTATTTTTTTCTGCCATTTTAGTGACTTCCCTTTAGAATGATCACCCGTTTCTTTAAACAACATTTTAATGAAATATCCTTTCCTCCTCTTCCTCCTCTTCCACATCTTCCTGCTCCTCTTCCTGCTCCTCTTCCTCCCATTTCTCCTCCTCTTCCTCCTCCTCTTCCTGCTCCTCCTCTTCCCCTCTTCCTCCTCTCCTCATCCTGTTGTTCCTCCTCCTTTTCCTAGGTCGTATGAGAGAACCCATTAACAAAAACTTCTCTATCTCTGTTTCTTGTGTATTTCAATGTCTAGAAAGACGCAACACCGAAGCAGACGTTTTATAAATGACATATCGCATTCTTTAAACTGTACTCTTTATCCTAACTCTCCTCATCATTCCAAGCTGCTGAATTATTCATATTCACTATTTTTTTTCAACCATCTTAACCTATTGAAACTAAGGTCTTATAGCCATCCATGACAAATGGGGCAAATGCTCCGGTCATGCAAATTTCCAGTGCACTTTGGACTTAAATTCGTTCTCTTCACACACAGTCCTCAGAACACCTGCAATTTTGTCTCCTGCTCAAGACTATGATCAGTTACACCTCTTTCCACTGCCAGCCATAAAGGTTTTTTGCTCCTAAATACCTGACCACATCCAGAACTTCCACATTAACACCGATTAAACTGATATTGCACTGTGACAGATCATCTCAAAAAATCAGAACCTTATTTCTACTCTCATTTATTTCCTTCATCCTCCATCTCCTCCTCCTACACACACACACACACACACACACACACACACACACACACACACACTACACATACGCACACCCACATACCATGAAAGTGGCTTCCATTCTCCCTAATCACTTCCTTGAATTCATCTGGCAGGAGAACATGATTTGTATGAGTGCAGAAACCTCGCCTCTGCTCCACCAAGGTTCGGCAATATGTCACTATGACCCGCCATTCCCATACCTCAAGTAGAGCCCCGTCCATAGATATATTGGTCAACCATAGTTGCATCACACGACCTCATAACGCATCCCTATATCATGCAAGACTCCTCGTTCATAACGCAATCCACCCTAACAACGAGCACATCTTTTTTTTTCAAAAGCTGGTGGTAGCTCCCGCAAGTCGTCTCTTCTTGCCTCGTTGAATGAGAACCTCTCCAAAGAGCTTCCCTCTTCACATTATAATATGCCTCTTCTCAGTCCCATAATAGGTAATCAGCTTTTCCTCTTTTGCGAGAATTCTTATGTGCTGTTCCCACGATCGCATCTCATCTTTGTGTTTCGTTTCCTTTCTGTTCTTTTTAAAGTCTTCATATTTTACCTCATCATCCAATTCTCTCCACTACCTGCTATATTAAAAAGGAAAAGATATATGTCGCCTCTTTCCTTCCTAAAGCATCTCGTTCTTTCTGTAGAATCCCACAACTCTCAGGAAGTCCGCCACGTCTCCTGGAGCTCCCTCTCCCAGATCTTGGACAATGGAGACACTGGAGTTTTTGTCTTGAGTTGGGCTACTGATGGGCAGTCGAGGATTAAATGTTTTGTGTCTTCGGTGGGATGGTGACAGTGTGAGCGGACACGTTCTTGTGTTGGGGGGGCGGGCTATTGTGAGCCTTGTAAGCTCGGAGTGAGGCAGAATTGAGGCAAGGCAGTGTGATGTGTATTCGTCTGCTTACAATAGTCTATCACGGGTGTCTTAAACTGTTTGCTGAGAATGATGTTCAGAGTCACGACCGTAAAGTAACTGTTACGTTCATCTGGATGTGTTTTGTCGTACTGGTACGTGCATCTGGATGGGTTTTGTCCTACTGGTACGTGCATCTGGATGTGTTTTGTCGTACTGGTACGTGCATCTGGATGGGTTTTGTCGTACTGGTACGTGCATCTGGATGTGTTTTGTCGTACTGGTACGTGCATCTGCATGTGTTTTGTCGTACTGGTACGTGCATCTGCATGTGTTTTGTCAAACTGGTACGTGCATCTGGATGTGTTTTGTCCTACTGGTACGTGCATCTGGATGGGTTTTGTCCTACTGGTACGTGCATCTGGATGTGTTTTGTCGTACTGGTACGTGCATCTGGATGTGTTTTGTCGTACTGGTACGTGCATCTGGATGTGTTTTGTCGTACTGGTACGTGCATCTGGATGTGCTTTGTCGTACTGGTACGTGCATCTGGATGTGTTTTGTCGTACTGGTACGTGCATCTGGATGTGTTGTGTCGTACTGGTACGTGCATCTGGATGTGTTTTGTCGTACTGGTACGTGCATCTGGATGTGTTGTGTCGTACTGGTACATGCATCTGGATGTGTTGTGTCGTACTGGTACGTGCATCTGGATATGTTTTGTCGTACTGGTACGTGCATCTGGATGTGTTGTGTCGTACTGGTACATGCATCTGGATGTGTTGTGTCGTACTGGTACATGCATCTGGATGTGTTGTGTCGTACTGGTACTACACATCACACATAAGACACAACATTCTCCTTAATGCCTACATACAGATATAGATACCTGGTTCGACAGAGACGCGGTGCCATCGCTGTGAGCCCGTGCAAGGCATGGACCTAGCCCATTTTCACACACACACACACACACACACACTGTTCTAATACTGGTTGTGTGGTAGGAGGGTGTGGAAGGAGGGTGTGGTAGGAGGGTGTGGTAGGAGGGTATGGTAGGAGGGTGTGGTAGGAGGGCGTGGTAGGAGGGTGTGTTAGGAGGGTGTGGTAGGAGGGTGTGGTAGGAGGGTGTGGTAGGAGGGTGTGGTAGGAGGGTGTGGTAGGATGGTTAAGCTGAATGTAAGATTTGGATTTGTTTCTCATCTCTGGATGCGAGTGGGGTGGTAGTCCACATTACCCTGCTGCTGGAAGCAGGGCAGCCTTGGGCTATAGGAGCTTTTAGGAAAAAGTCCTGGGTCACTTTAGGACTCTCATAGAAACTGTTCCTGGGGTGATAAATGGATAAATGTGTTATTGGTAGAGAAGGAAGGATAGGTGGGGTAAAGGACAGATCGTAATTTTCAGAACTATCTTTATTTTCTTTACTTTTATGTACCGGAATTGTCTTCATCCAGTCCTTAGGCATGTGATCACATTTCCATACTATCATTTAGCTTTCCAAATCCATTCACCAACAGTTATATTTCTATCCTCCACTGTCTCGTTCACTTTTCCATCTATACCCCCAACCTTTACCCCTTCTTAAACGCATCATTGCCCTTTCCATCCCCAATAGCTTATCGGATCTCTCCTCGTCTTTTGTATTATGATACCAATGGCTAAATCCCTTTTTCTTTTTTCCATGATATTCAATCAAGTTCTTTCCCGTTTTCTCTTCATCTCTTACTCCCATCACTCTCTGAGGCAGACACAGCCTCCCAGAGATTGCTTAGTACACCCTCTCTCTCTCTCTCTCTCTCTCTCTCTCTCTCTCTCTCTCTCTCTCTCTCTCTCTCTCTCTCTCTCTCTCTCTCTCTCTCTCTCTCTCTCCATACACACAACTCCCGTCTCCCTTCTACAACACTGTGCCTCCAGCCAGACCAGTCTGTTATCCTCTCTTAAACATCTCCCTCACTCCTCTCTAAAGACGCCCGTTTGCTTTCGTGCCGTTCATGTGAACAAAACTTTTGTCTCTCTCTCTTTTTGAACACTTGTCTTTCTATTGTACATAGTCTTTAGCCTACAATAGTTTCCATGAGTTGTGATTCTTACCTCCTCCTTCCCCAGTTCATTATCCTTCTACATCACCTTTCTTAAACGTTCACTCCACTGTGAAGTTCTCATCTACGTACACCCTGCACCCACGCTGGGTGACATCTCGGTGGCAGCGACTGACCCTGGTTGTGTGGGGGGATAAACATTACACACGGGTTGGACAACGTTACCCTGTGAATCAAGAGACATTCAACCAAATCAAGAGACATTCAACCAAATCAAGAGACATCCAACCAAATCAAGAGACATTCAACCAAATCAAGAGACATTCAACCAAATCGAGAGACATTCAACCAAATCAAGAGACATTCAACCAAATCAAGAGACATTCAACCAGATCAAGAGACATTCAACCAAATCAAGAGACATTCAACCAAATCAAGAGACATTCAACCAAATCAAGAGACATTCAACCAGATCAAGAGACATTCAACCAAATCAAGAGACATTCAACCAAATCAAGAGACATTCAACCAAATCAAGAACAACATTGTTTCAGGTCTTTCGTCGCCTCTAAATCCAATTGGAAAAATTAGAAACATAATCTATGGACTCTTGTGGTGTAGCGCTTAGCGTTCGTGATCGGGACGCCCAGGGTCGAGGGTATAGGTTCGAATCCTGGTTGCGGCAGTCGGTATACAGTCAACCCAGCTGTTCATCACCCTAAGGAGCTGGTCGATAAAGTGGCTACCTGGCTCAGGCAAGGGTATATGTATGAAAACATCGTCAATAAGATGGCTTTAACTAGGGTTCCAGTTGCCCCCGTCCCGTTTCCGCTAACATAGAAAAAGTGACAAATGAATCAGTTTTGATATGAGTTTGAGACTAGGCTATTTTTTGCGATAGAAAAAAGGAAATTATCTCAAAACGTCGCTTCTGAACCATGTCTCGGTGATCTATGGTTCAGTCTGCTCCGGGTTCGACAACGCCATCTGAAATTATCTCAAAACGTCGGTTCTGAACCATGTCTCGGTGATCTATGGTTCAGTCTGCTCCGGGTTCGACAACGCCATCTGAAATTATCTCAAAACGTCGCTTCTGAACCATGTCTCGGTGATCTATGGTTCAGTCTGCTCCGGGTTCGACAACGCCATCTGAAATTATCTCAAAACGTCGGTTCTGAACCATGTCTCGGTGATCTATGGTTCAGTCTGCTCCGGGTTCGACAACGCCATCTGAAATTATCTCAAAAAATGTCGGTTCTGAACCATGTCTCGGTGATCTATGGTTAAGTCTGCTCCGGGTTCGACAACGCCATCTGAAATTATCTCAAAACGTCGGTTCTGAACCATGTCTCGGTGATCTATGGTTCAGTCTGCTCCGGGTTCGACAACGCCATCTGAAATTATCTCAAAACGTCGGTTCTGAACCATGTCTCGGTGATCTATGGTTCAGTCTGCTCCGGGTTCGACAACGCCATCTGGGCGGGGAGGACGGAAGGAGGTTACTGATCATTGATGCCCACTTGCTGTGAGATACCTGCCCCTAAGTGCCAGGGGAACTCATGCATTACACTGGCTTCACAGCCAACCAGCAGCTCCCAGTCAAGGTTCGATAAAGTGCACGGGATACAGTAGGAAGACGCCATACCCAGGGTATGAGTGTGGTATGCTCGTCCGTCCCTCACAACCAAGGACCTCAAGCTTTGCTCTTCTACCTCCTCACAGTTTCACTGTCACAAGCCGAAAGAATGTCGGTTTCGCGCAGTTTCGCTGGCTCCCGTAGTCATTCAACCGCCTTTTTTATTTCGCTGCGAGCCACACACACACACACACACACACACAGTCGCTGTTGCATAGTTGCAATTTCAGTTTCGCACTTCCACACACACCAACAATTGCACGCCTGCACACTCCACACGCCAGCAATTTCAGTATTCGCAATTTTATACGCTAGCAATTACACACGTTCGGAGCGTCGCACGCGCTTGTACTCTCCACACACTCGCAACCTGACTTATACAGCCTCGCTGTGCACTAGTATTTCTATACACACTCGTAATCTTGGCACTTACACTTATAAGCTGATACACTTATATTTCCATACATCCCCTAATCTGATGCACTTTCACGTATATACTCATAATCTGGCACATTCCCTCTTCTACACGTGATGGCTCGCTGGTACTTGCAAACACTTATTGCCTCACAAACTCCCTGTTTTCCATAGAGTTCTGTAGGACGCCCTCGACTGCAGGGAGAGCAGAGTGCTATCGCAGTGTTTTCGTTGTGCGTGGAGTGGCACCACACAGCGCTGTGGCAGGGCTGGTACTCCACAGAGCTGTGGTGGGGCTGGCACCATTGCTGTGGTAGGATTCACCACCCAGTGCTGTAGTAGGTGTGGCAAGACCCTATGCTGTGGTAGGACTGATGACACAGTGCTGTGGTAGGACTGGTAAGACACAGTGCTTTGGTAGAACAGGTACGACAGAGTGCTGTGGTAGGACTGGTAAGACACAGTGCTGTGGTAGAACAGGTACGACACAGTGCTGTGGTAGGAGTGGCAAGAACCTGTGCTGTGGCAGGGCTGGTACAACACAGCGTTGTGGTAGGACTGGTAAGGCACATTGCTGTGATAGGACTGGCACAACACAGTGCTGTGATAGGAGTGGCAAGAACCTGTGCTGTGGCAGGACTGGTACAACACAGTGCTGTGGTAGGACTGATGACACAGTGCTGTGGTAGGACTGGTAAGGCACATTGCTGTGATAGGACTGGCACAACACAGTGCTGTGATAGGAGTGGCAAGAACCTGTGCTGTGGCAGGACTGGTACAACACAGTGCTGTGGTAGGACTGATGACACAGTGCTGTGGTAGGACTGGTAAGGCACATTGCTGTGATAGGACTGGCACAACACAGTGCTGTGATAGGAGTGGCAAGAACCTGTGCTGTGGCAGGACTGGTACAACACAGTGCTGTGGTAGGACTGGTAAGGCACAGTGCTGTGGTAGGACTGGTAAGGCACAGTGCTGTGGTAGGACTGGCACAACACAGTGCTGTGATACAACAGGTACGACACAGTGCTGTGGTAGGACTGGCACAACACAGTGCTGTGATACAACAGGTACGACACAGTGCTGTGGTAGGACTGGCAAGACCCATTGCTGTGGCAGGGATTTTCTCTCTTCCTTAAACACGAAGTGGCATGACCCTTGAGCACGACGGTATGTTCCACGGGTATCAGGGCTTGACCTTTGACCTGACTGAACCTTTCCTAGGTACCTAAACTTGACTAGATTAACTCACTTGCCCAGGACTTCACTCTATCAGCAGTGACAGACTGCTATTGGCAGTGACAGACTCCCATCAGCAGTGACAGACTCCCATTAGCAGTGACAGACTCCCATCAGCAGTGACAGACTCCCATCAGCAGTGACAGACTCCCATCAGCAGTGACAGACTTCTATCAGCAGTGACAGATTCCTATCAGCAGTGACAGACTCCTTTTAGCATTGACAAACTCCCATCAGCAGTGACAGACCCCCTTCAACAGTGACAGACTCCCATCAGCAGTGACAGACTTCTATTAGCAGTGACAGACTCTCATCAGCAGTGATAGACTCCTTTTAGCAGTGACAGACCCCCTTCAACAGTGACAGACTCCCATCAGCAGTGACAGACTCCCATCAGCAGTGACAGACTCCCATCAGCAGTAACAGACTCCCATCAGCAGTGACAGACTCCCATTAGCAGTGACAGACTGCTATCAGCAGTGACAGACTCCCATCAGCAGTGACAGACTCCCATCAGCAGTGACAGACTCCCATCAGCAGTGACAGACTCCCATCAGCAGTAACAGACTCCCATCAGCAGTGACAGACTCCCATTAGCAGTGACAGACTGCTATCAGCAGTGACAGACTCCCATCAGCAGTGACAGACTCCCATCAGCAGTAACAGACTCCCATCAGCAGTGACAGACTCCCATCAGCAGTGACAGACTTCTATTAGCAGTGACAGACTCCCATCAGCAGTGACAGACTCCCATTAGCAGTGACAGACTGCTATCAGCAGTGACAGACTCCCATCAGCAGTGACAGACTTCTATTAGCAGTGACAGACTCCCATCAGCAGTGACAGACTCCCATCAGCAGTGACAGACTCCCATCAGCAGTGACAGACTCCCATCAGCAGTAACAGACTCCCATCAGCAGTGACAGACTCCCATCAGCAGTGACAGACTCTCATCAGCAGTGACAGACTTCCACCATCAGTTACAGACTTGAAGGAGGAATACGGCAAAACAACGAAGTGTACATTCAAGAAAGACCCCTCGATCTCCATTATGTATCCCAGTGGACATGAGCATTCTTCACTCCCTCCTCACATAGGAGGATCCTGGGATCAGCTCCACCTCCCCGATCTCCTCCAGTCCAAGGTACCTCGTCTGCTGCAGCAGACTCCAGCGAACTGGAAGCCCCCATACGAAGCCCTACGAGTGTAGGCGATACACATTTCACTTCTGTAGCCAGGCCATGGGATAAGTCCGTGGATGATTCATGCAGACCCACTTCCTCGTGAACCCAACAAGCGAAGCAGATGGGGTACATCCCATATCACTGGAGGCACGTCCTCAACCATGCTGGACCGTGCCTCAGTCTAGCAGGACAAGGTACCTCCTAAGCTAATGCTAGGATGAAGAAGACCCAACTACGAGCATCGAAGAGCCTCCCCACTTCGGGAACTTTGTGCTTCCAGTCCCATACACTTGTCTTAGGCACTAGTCTCGACCTATATGCTCTTGCGCATTGAGGCATTCCTTCGTTTTGTCGCCCATGGCTATTCTGAACAAGAGCTTATCTACAGCAAAGAAGTGGTTGACCATAAGGCCGATATGCACTAATTTGTAAGAGTTCCTTTGGACACTACGACACTGTGATCGAGGATATTCTTACAATGACTCTTATTTTTGGTCATTTGTCCTCTGGCGATAGAACCCTCAGGTTCTTAGGCCGTAACATCATATTGCTTGGAAGAGAGGAGTAGTGAACTCATATAGAGCTACGCTTACACCCTCATCTTGGCAGATGCGTATTTAGTGAGAACCTTAGAAAGTTTAATCTGGTGCTGCAAACTTCAGGCATTGCCAGAAGAGCACAATATGAGGACCTGGAACCAAAATCTGTGCACTCGAGGAACTAAGGTGTTAAGATAGCACTTAGCCTATCATGACAACACTGTATGAGGAGAACACAGCAGGGGTAACTGGATGAAAGTGTTGGAAATTCATATATATATATATATATATATATATATATATATATATATATATATATATATATATATATATATATATATATATATATATATATATATATATATATACGAATAAAGGCAGACAGTATGAATTATGTATATGTGTATATATGTATATGTCTGTGTGTGTATATATATGTATACGTTGAGATGCATAGGTATGTATATGTGTGTGTGTGGACGTGTATGTACATACATATGCATGTGGATGGGTTGGGCCATTCTTTCGTCTATTTCCTTGCGCTACCTCGCTAACGCGGGAGACAGCGACAAAGCAAAATAAATAAATAGATATATATACACTACATATGGAGGTACATAGATAGATTCGCCGGAGTATATATCAAATCAAGAAGAGAAAAACGTATCTTAGATAAAGGCAGGGTTAACAGTCGTGGCCCTGCTCACGCTTGAAGGCAAGAGGACGTGGTGTCACATGACCAAAGCTTATAGGTATTTCTGACGAATAGTTGATGAACACAGTGAACACTTCACTGAAGTAGAGGAACTCGTGGACTGAACGAGAGGCAAGGGAAGCTAAAGCAATAGGACAATGGTAAGAGAGGAAGTATTGCAAAAGTGAATAAGTAGTGAGCGAATGCAATAATTTATGTATACAACATTGTGGGAAAGCATAGGATTGTATGATAGAAAATGGAGCTCCAGAAATGTGTAAACCTTCCTCTCCGAATGAGCAAATAGGCATTAACAAACACACACGCACACACACACACACACACACACACACACACACACACACACACACACACACACACACACAGGCATATTTCCAGAAAACTGAAAGTTATTGCTTTAATAAGTGCCAGCGTTCGCTTTACGTATATCCTGTGTTACCTTCGCAAGAGACAAACGCCCTAAGGGTGGTTCTCTATCAGGATAAGTCTCTAGCCTTTCTCACAACTCTCCCTACCCACACACTCCCTCCCTTACACACCTCCTCCCTCTCCTCTCACGCTCCCTCCGTGCTGCAGGACGAACGTTAGAGAATTAACTGGACGTAACTCACCAACTGATGGAGCTCGAGGAGAGACAGTGAGAGCAGCAGCTAGCGTACACAGGCTGGAGTAGTAGCATTAAGAGAACAGTATCAGGACCAGTGGAGGTAGAGGATGGAGCGAGCGACGAACTGAACAGCAGCGAAAACGCAGATACAGCAGCTGCAGTAGCAGCAGCTGCCGCTGATGCAACAGTAATGCAGTAGCAGGAACAGTGCCAGAAGCGACAGTATCAACAACAGCAACAGAAACGGCAAAATCCGTATCAGTAACAGGATCAGTGACGCTAGTAACGGCAGCAGAAGCAGCGACAACAGCAGGAGCAGCTGCTACAGCAACAGCAGCAACAGCTAAAGCAAGAACAGCAGCTGGAGCAACACCAGTGGCCAGCAGCAGGGACAGCTACAGTGGCATGAACAGCAGCAGACAGCAGCAGCAGGAGCAGCTTCAGGAGCAACAGTAGTGGCCAGCAGCATCAAACAGCCCACGACAGCAGTAACAGCAGCGGGCAGAGGAGCAGCAGCGAGAACAGCACAAGCTGAAATGAGTTTATTGCCACCGAGAGAAAACACTGGTGGACAAAAGTCGTCGTGAGATTCTTCATTAAACTCTGTATTGCTCTGAACTGGAAGCGTGTCAAAGGCCTTCTACAGCAGCCAACGTATATCCACGTCATATCATAAAGCTTCATCCCGATACTTAATAACCTAACCTCACCGAGTAAAGAATGAGGCTTATTGTCATATTCGTTCTATTTGTTGAAAATAAGACTTTCCGTAATGCTACTCATAAATGCCTCATTTTGGGACGTAACAGATCGAGCGTTATTGAACATTGATGTAAACTTGGTATTGCATCCTTCGCTGGGTTTGGAATGAAGCTTCTAAAATTGTCAGTCACTCAGGTATATTGTGAAGGTATTCACTTGTTTACCGTTATCGAGTTCTTCTTCTCGATATACAATTACTTGGAATGCGATCAGTGAAATCCAGGAGACCATTCCTTTAATACTGACAACGAACTTTCATGTTATTTATTTACATAGTTCCTTTAGGAAAAGGATTTTAAAATTCTATTCTTTTAAAGTATGTTCTTGGACACTCATTTCAAATGCAATAAAAGATCTGGCTAGTAAAAGAATGCTATAATGCTTACAAACAGTACACGGGGTCTTCAAGAGGTGGCGTCCACAATATGAGCAGTGATGTTGCTGTATAGATTACTTAATTGTAATTTCTGTTGCCGGAGTGAATCGTGAGTAGATAGGGTGTTTTGGGTGTAGGTTGTGCCCGGGAAGGAGAGGTGGTAGGAAGCAGATGGTGAGATGGTGTGGTGGTTGGAGTTTTGGAGTGGGGTGTAGGTAGATGTTGGTGATGGTAGTGTGTGTGTGTGTGTGAGGCAAGAGATGAAGGGTGGAGATGGAGAGGCTGGTGGTTGTTGGTAATGGGTAGTTGGAGTTATTGAGAAAGGGGAGATGGAGGTATTGAGGCGGTGATATGAAGTGTTATAAATGAGGGTACTTAGGAAGGACTGATAACAGAAGGCCTGATGGTCCATGACGAGGTTATCTGCTAGAGGACAGTACATGGGAAGGACAGATAACAGGAGCCCTGATGAGCCATGACGAAGTGAAGTGCCGTCTCATTACTACACTTTAATAGAAATGGGACAGTAAAGTAGAGGACAATCCTCGCCCATCCCCTCCTTTCATGAGGGGTTATGAGTGGATCATGAGGGATTACTAGGTTGGTGAGATGAGCAGAGGTGATAATTGAGGTGACGAGAGGTTTTCAAAGGTGGCAAGGGAGCGGTGAGCAGTGCTGAAAAGTAGTGAGATTTGGGGATAGGGTAATGGGTAATATATAGAGTGGTGATGAGGAACATGAGGAGAGTAAAGGCTACACAGCAACGGATGGTGAAGAATGGTGAGGTGAGGGGAGGGGTAAGGAAGATATCGCGGATGGTGAGGGGCGAGAACTGGTAGGTGAGGGAACTCTGGGTGCTGAACGCTGCTAGAACTGGTCATGGTGAGAGTTAGACGCAGGAGCTTCACAAAGCGCTCTCCCCTTCTGTCTCACCCCTCCGTCTCTTCCTTCTACCTCTCTCTTCAAACTCCCTTGCTCCACTCCTCTTCATCACTTCTCTCTAAATCTCGTATGCCACTCCTCTCTGTCACTCCCTTGTCTTTCTCATGTAACTCCCTTATGCCACTCCCCTCTGTCATTTCCCACCTGTCATTCTCCCTAACTCCTTTCCGTCACTCACCTCTGTCACTCCTCTCTACTCCCCTGCCGCCACTCCTCTCTGGCACTCCCCCCATGTACTCCCATTCAGTCCTTCTCACTCCTTTCTGCCACTCCTTTGCTTTTAGCTGCCTTTTGCGATTTCCTACATATCGCTACTCCTACATTCACTTCGTCATTCTTCCTCTCTTTCTTCGATCATGCCACTCCCACACCCTTATTGACCTCTGTGTGTGTGTGTCTCCATTTTTGTCAGCGAGCCAACGTCGTAATTTTCCATGTGCCTTTGCGACGCCAAGTTTTCTTATATAAACAAATGTCTTGGGATCAAAGACCACTTTGTATGAACTCGTGCCTCATGGAATTTGATTACTCTAACTAAGGGTTATAAATCAGGAGGAGAGTAATAGGAAGGACATGTAAAGGATATAAACATTTATAAGGCAAAGGAGAGGATTAATGAGCCCTTAATGGACGTGTCTTGTGGTTTATGGAAGGGGTTCCATTCCACTTTACTTCTGGTTTATTGGTTTATGGAAGGGAGTCCAGTACACTTCCCTTATGGTTTATGGAAGGGATTCCAGTACACTTCACTTGTGGTTTATTGAAGATATTCCAATATCCGTCATGGTTCATGGAAGGGATTCCAGTTCTCTTCCTTTAGAGTTTCTGGAAGGGATTCCAATATCCCTTATGGTTCATGGAAAGTGATTTGAACCCTCTTCACTTAGGGTCTAGACTGAGCCTCGTCATAGTTGGCAAAATTATATGGAATTCCAGTTATTTCTTGATTATAGTTTACTGCACATTTCCCGGGTATTAATCGAATGTCATGCAGAACTTATAGACTCACAGCCTTGATGACCATGACACACGCTAGCCACATGGGAACATGCGACATGTCTGAGCTGACAAGACCCCAAAAAATTCACACTATTTTTGTATACTCAATTTTTTTTTTTTTTCTTTCCTTGTTCGAAGGTTGGTGTGGCTTCTGGTTACTGACCTTCTGATGTTGATTTTCATTATATACAGTAACATTTTTACAGACACACACACACACACACACACACACACACACACACACACACACATACCTGGCTTAGCCTGCAGTGTGTGTGTTTCTGGCTGTGTGTGTGTGTGTGTGTGTGTTTGTGTGTGTGTCCACATGTAGGAATAAGGACATTGTACATGTATACAACGATATTGAACAGCTCTAGTTATATCTCTCCCCTTGTTCTTTTTTCTTTTATGTTAACTGAGACAGCACGGGCAACTGAGGCCCTAATTAAGGCCAGCCTATTAATGTTGTGTGTGTGAATATATATATATATATATATATATATATATATATATATATATATATATATATATATATATATATATATATATATATATATATATATAAATTGAGTATACAAAAATAGTGTGAATATATATATATATATATATATATATATATATATATATATATATATATATATATATATATATATATATATATATATATATATACATATATATATATATATATATATATATATATATATAATCAATGATGGGACTTACTTGAAATGCAGAGAGGATTATGAAAGGGACAAAGAAGACACAGGGAAAAGTATTTACGAATCTTTGAGGAAGTGAAGAATCCATCCTTTAGATTGCGACAGGTCATAGTTATTGGGAAAGACATGAAAAGGTAGAGAGTTCCAAAGCTTCGAGGTGTAGGGAAAGAAACAGTTATCAAAACGGCCCACCCTTGAGCTACCAACGGCCACACAGTAATCACATGACGTAGCAGCTTGCCGACCCCATATATTTTTCCAGGCCCCTTGCTGTACATTCCTGTGTAAGTAGGAGGTGGCTGACCTCTTAAAGGATTAAGGTTAATTATCCCAATTCTAACAGACATACATCCTATACTGACGACCTCACTCACCCTACCTACTATCATGCAACTCGTAACCTTTGTCATTAATCAGGGCTCCACGTGAAATGAAATAATATTCCAGGTATTTTGACGCGATTATTAGTTAGCATGGGACAACCTCATCTGGCAGGCTCTCGTAATGATCATTTCTGCAATCAGTTTTGCTTTCCATTTAACCATCATGGATATATCAGGGGTCATGCATATATACCGTCACATGCTCTCTTTTTCCCACACTTGGCATTCCATATGTAGATCATTATGCAGTGGTTCCACTGTTCTACAAGTGGAGACACAACAGAAGAGTTTGCTCTCGAAACGTGACAACTGTATTGTATATAAGTTTTTATGACAAGGAAAGTTTATATATATATATATATATATATATATATATATATATATATATATATATATATATATATATATATATATATATATATATATATATATATATAAAGCAGGTATCGTCCTGACAATTCAATAGATCGTAATAGAATATCTGGAGTGGAGTTCCTTTCTTCGTATTTTCCCTCGATTTTCTATCATTTCTAAGAGTATCATCACTAATTCAAACAAATGTTCATCTTATTTACTGGAGAATATTTTGCTCTATTCACAATACAGACAAGATTCGTATCCTCAAGAGAAAATGATTGTCGTGAAAGTGTTGAAGAAAATAGATAAATGCTTTCATCAAAAGAATATACACACAGCAGTAGTAGTAGTAGTTGTAGTAGTTTCAGGGTAATGCAGCTTTTACATCTGTAGTAATACATTACCACACACGCACACTCGTCACCAATGTAAGCAACACTGGACTGCAGCTAAGTCTCACACCATGGCATGTAGACTGCCTCAGAAAGCGTCGTCAGAGTGTGTGTTTCCGAAGGGAACTACATCTCTCCTTCTTCCAGTCCCCTCGCCAGTGGCGTCCCACAGGGTACAAAGATTGGACCCCTCTGATCCTTATGGGTTTTGATGGGTGGATGTCGGCGACTCTCCCACTGGCGTTATTGATAACAAGAACCATCTGGACTCCTATGGCCTTCCAGACACCAAGAACCATCTGGACTCCTATGGCCTTCCAGATACCAAGAACCATCTGGACTCCTGTGGCCTTGCAGATACCAAGAACCATCTGGACTCCTGTGGCCTTGCAGATACCAAGAACCATCTGGACTCCTGTGGCCTTGCAGATACCAAGAACCATCTGGACTCCTGTGGCCTTCCAGATACCAAGAACCATCTGGACTCCTATGGCCTTCCAGATACCAAGAACCATCTGGACTCCTGTGGCCTTGCAGATACCAAGAACCATCTGGACTCCTGTGGCCTTGCAGATACCAAGAACCATCTGGACTCCTATGGCCTTGCAGATACCAAGAACCATCTGGACTCCTATGGCCTTCCAGATACCAAGAACCATCTGGACTCCTGTGGCCTTCCAGATACCAAGAACCATCTGGACTCCTATGGCCTTCCAGATACCAAGAACCATCTGGACTCCTATGGCCTTGCAGATACCATGAACCACTGGACTCCTGTGGCCTTCCAGACACCAAGAACCATCTGGACTCCTGTGGCCTTCCAGATCACAGTGAACAGCCTTCATGGCTGGACCACTTGGGGATGTGGGGGTCATCATTACCCATAACAACACAGTAGTCATCATAAACATCAGCTTCGCTCATAACCCTCCTACATCCCTTTTCCGTCGCACTGGGCCCTAGATCCCCTGCCCGACTGTTCAGTCCGCCCAACTTCTCTGTGTCTACTCTGAGCGATAAACTAAGCCGGAAGGAGCACGGCAGTACCCTCATCAAATCCTCCAACCATCGTCTCCATATTCTTTGTAGACTCAAGGAGGATGAGAGACCCTCCGCCTGAACTGTAAATCATTTACAAAACATTCGTTCGTCTCATATCCATCGACGCCTTTCCCTGTCGGCTCTTTCTCCTCGTCCACCGCACAGCGGGGTAACGAGAAATGGCGCAGAAACGAGCTTGTACACCACCAACCAAGAGGCACTCAACACCCTGGTTCCACCCACTAGGCCTCTTCCACCCACCACCTGGCCAGAAAAGACGGTACGACGCAGTTCCCTCCACCGTCACCTCTGTCCCATGAGATCTAACGAGAAAACAGCAGCTGCATCGGCAGCTGCTGTAGCAAACACAGCAGTACGGACAGCAGCACCGCCAGCAGCATCACATGAACAGTAGGAGCAGCATCGTCAGCAGTAACACCAGCACTGTTTCCGACATCAGCAAACACAGTCAGCGATAGGAGGAACATCAGCGTTGTCAGCAACGCCTCCACCCAACGTGAGCCATCCAGACAGCCAGTCAGCTTCCTCAGTACGTGAGGTGCCGTTGTAACCCTCCCATTGGAGGTCGAGGGCAACACCCTCTGCGCTTACACAAGAGGGAACAAGGAAGAGAGAGAGAGAGAGAGAGAGAGAGAGAGAGAGAGAGAGAGAGAGAGAGAGAGAGAGAGAGAGAGAGAGAGAGAGAGAGAGAGAGAGAGAGAGAGAGAGAGAGAGAGAGAGAGAATAAATGAATATGTAGAATTTCTATGCGTAAAGAAAAAAAAAATTGTCCATTGACGTGCGAATTCTTTCGTTTCCCCTTCGATGGAGTTCGTTCGTTGAGAGTCCCGCACAACATAGATAAAATCGAGAATATTTTGTAAATCGTCGGTGGTGGAGAGCTGGGGTTCCGGTCTGAGGGGGTGAAAAAAAAAAGAGTAAACAAAAAGGTGATATTGTTTACAGCTGCGCTGCTGTCGCTACTGTGGGAATGTGCACAGGTAAACAAACAGGACTGTTTGCTTCTTCTGTTATAGGGAACAAATGGTTTCGTGGTCGTTTACCACTGTGGCAGGCAGGAACCATAAGGTATAGTTGTCATCTACCACTGGAAGATGGAAATGAACGAGTCGTTCCGTTGTCTTCCACGAGCAAGGGACATTTACCGAATTTTGTGGCGACTTTTTCGGTGTTTTTCTTAAAGTTCTATTCTTTCCCGAGCGTCAGGCGGAGATTTTGCATATAAACTGCTGAAAAACTCACCTGAGTTGGCCATAAATCAAGCGCTGATAGATGACACATGCATATATCTGGCTCCTCCTGACTCCACCAGCCGCCCCTCCACCTAATATTTCACCTGCCATCCAAGGTATATCATGTTCTCAACATGTTCTGAACTGATACCACCACAGCCAAGGTATATCATGTTCTCAACATGTTCTGAACTGATACCACCACAGCTAAGGTATATCATGTTCTCAACATGTTCTGAACTGATGCCATCACAACCAAGTTATATCATGCTCTCAACATGTTCTGAACTGATGCCATCACAACCAAGTTATATCATGTTCTCTGTTTCTTGTGTTCGGGAACGTTCGATATCAAGGCCCTGTCCAATCATTCTAATTTTCTCAAGACATGTATTCATACATAATTGCTTGGGAAGTTAACATACGTAATTTTGAACGTACAGCATCACTTGTGTAGATATTCTGACCTCTGGGTGAATGGTGCCACAGATACATCTTTTGACTTGTACTATACACATGGAGTAAAGGGATACAATATACCTCTAGTTGGATGAGGATTTGAACTCGGGTCTTCTGCTACCTAGTAGTGGTAGTGTGTTTACATGCTTTCCACGACGACAAGCCAGGGTTCGAGTCTTCAGGTGGTCAGAGGTGCATTGATTCGATGCACGTATATCTTAAGATCTTTAGAAATAAAGATTATCTAATTGATAAAGCATTTTCTAAGGGTAGATCATAAGATGAAGGCTTTATATATGTCATGAAACGTATATAAGATGTAGATATTCCCTTGTATATTCCGTGAAATGAATATATCATATATGCAGTCCCGTATATTAACCATGAAACGTATACATACCATAAATAGTCGATTCGAAGATGCAATCTTAAGATTGAAATACAAAACTCGCATGCAAAACTGCAATGAATATATCTGCAAAAGATTGACAGATATCGAAATACGAACATTGAGCGATGTTCAAAGCTTTTCCACAGAATGTACAGTTCAACTTGTCAAAGAATATGGTAGAAATGAAGAGCTTGCTTACATTCGTGGAAAATGGACGCTGTTTGATAATGTGTTTGAGCTTGATGCTGTGTGGGTAATGTATCCTGTATTGTCATTGCATATGGTCATGTTGAAGTCTCTGTGTATTTTGCATGCAACATGGATATCGCCTGTGAAGTATATGTGTTACATATAGAACGCATATGTCGGATATTAAAGGTATAACAGTCAAATATATATATATATATATATATATATATATATATATATTTTTTTTTTTTTTTTTTTTTTTTTTTTTTGCTTTGTCGCTGTCTCCCGCATTTGCGAGGTAGCGCAAGGAAACAGACGAAAGAAATGGCCCAACCCACCCCCATACACATGTATATACATAGGTCCACACACGCAAATATACATACCTACACAGCTTTCCATGGTTTACCCCAGATGCTTCACATGCCCTAATTCAATCCACTGACAGCACGCTAACCCCGGTATACCACATCGATCCAATCCACCCTATTCCCTGCCCTCCCCTCACCCTCCTGCACGTTCAGGCCCCGATCACACAAAACCCTTTTTATATATATATATATATATATATATATATATATATATATATATATATATATAATCCATCTGAATGATATATATTCAAATGTATAGCCGATACATACAAACGCAAAAATCACACGGAACATATTTTCCAAGTGAAATTATAAATATGATCATTGTAAATGTATGGCGGTCACTTTTAAATGTATGATCTAAAAAGCTCACAGCAGCCATATATAGATCCATCAACATGTGAAAAACATTTCACCGAAGAATTAGTTACACAACCATTCCTAAGGGTCATAGTTTTGTGCTCATGGATGTCACCGTCGTGTTCAAGAATCATTTATTATTGTGCTCAGTGATTCTCCCGTCGTGCTCAACGGTCGTACCATCGTACTCAAGCGTCGTACCGTCGCTATCAAGAATTTTAAGCCCTGTAATTGGCAAGTGTCTGGTGATAAGTCCTGATGAATTATACGAAGAGCATTTTGCAAAGACCTGCGCCTGGATAGCAGATAAAAGCCAGAAGCCTTCAGTCGACCCAAAGAACACCATACTACTACGAAATAGGCTTCAAGTAGATTGCAGGTAATATATTTTTTCTTTCTTTCATACTATTCGCCATTTCCCGCGATAGCGAGGTAGCGTTAAGAACAGAGGCCTGGGCCGTTGAGGGAATATCCTCACCTGGCCCCCTTCTCTGTTCCTTCTTTTGGAAAATTAAAAAAAACAAAAAAACGAGAGGGGAGGATTTCCAGCCCCCCGCTCCCTTCCCTTTTAGTCGCCTTCTACGACACGCAGGGAATATACGTGGGAAGTATTCTTTCTCCCCTATCCCCAGGGATATTCAGGTAGTATATATTTTCATAAAAAAAAACTGAGGTCAGTGATAATAGTTCTGAATATACATGGAAATGTAATTGGCTTTCGCATTATCAAGGGGAAAAGAAACGCTACTCTTACTGGAATTGCCAATGACTCTAGGAATCAAGATGTAAATTTTTGCTTTCACTTTGCATAAAATATCACCAGAGGTTACGGGAAGCTTTGAGGGTGTGAGCCGCAAAGACTGATTCCACCTTCCCATTTCCTCTTTGCTCCAGTGACAAAGAGTCAAGTACGAGGTATGGAATCCCTGCAGAAGGTTCTCCAGGGAATGCTTGCGTCTCCCCACGTCTCCTCCAGGAGGCAGGAGACAGTGCAGTAGCGTCATTGACCCAACTCTGTGAAAAAATTCATAAAAAAAAGGCATATTTCTTGAGATGGAGCTTGGTCTAAAGTTTTTCATATGGATAACATAGTCCCAATGCATGTGATTAACCATCGTCCAATATTCTGTGCAAAAGTCCTGGAAGCCAAGATAGGTTCCTGTGAAATCTTTTATAAAGTCAACCATATCCTCGCCGAATGCCAACACGGATTTAATTGACAAAAAAACAAGAGAAAACCCGCACTTCGACTACATGACATACCTTCACAGTATGCGACTGTTATCTAATTCTTGATATATATATATTCTTGGATATCTTTCAAAAGCATTTGATACCGTCAGTCATTCGTCTACAGAAGACTGAGTAGTGTGGTATTCGCTGGATGTCGCTGAAGTGGTTTGGCAGTCACTTTAGAAACCTGAATCGGTTCGAATCTTTCAGTAGAGACTTTGAAGTCCCAAAATTGCTTCCGATGAAGTGCCTTTTGTGGATCTAGACTAGGCTAGTTAGAGTTGGTGACGGAAATACATTTCTACATCAGTTAATCAGTCTATCTATCTGTCTGTTTGTCTATAAATGTATGTAATAGATAAATAGTTACAGAACAGTTTATTAGATATAGGCAGCCATACATACATACATTCATACATACATACATACATACATACATGTATGTGTATGTAATTTATGTATGTATCTTTAGCGCATTTCCCATTCATATGGGAACAGGTGAAGTCTCATACAGCTTCCCACTTGACTCATGCAGCGCACTAGGCATGGATGAGGGATATGACTGAATGTACATGATAGGCTATAGGCTCTAGAACCACCATTCTGATGGGGACGTAGTTAAGCCAGTGACAGTCTCTTCGCTGACGACACTACTATGATACAGGCATTTGGTCATGAGCAGTCCCATTGCTCGTGTTGAGATGCAGATGGACCCAATCCTTTCCTACTTGGTCAAATATATTCTGTTTTTATTTTCCTTTTTTTTTCCCCGAAGAACTCTAACGTCATAATTTTCTATCAATGCCTGATGCCGAAGTTATATTTGCAGGAGAGAGAGAGAGAGAGAGAGAGAGAGAGAGAGAGAGAGAGAGAGAGAGAGAGAGAGAGAGAGAGAGAGAGAGAGAGAGAGAGAGAGAGAGAGAGAGAGAGAGAGAGAGAGAAGCACCTCATTCTTCGACCTCGGTGGAAATCACACATCTTGAATAGCTTGTGGACATTGTCATAAACTCCAGACACACTAGGTGAGTGGCACTGTGTCTCACAAAGCTGGTCTTCCTACATCTATTCTGCTGCATCACAGTCTCGAGCGGTGCCCACTCGAACTCGCTACATCTTGTTGCTTAAGGCCAAAGTCAAGTAGTCATCCTAATTGTGTAGGTGTTCCATTCCCTCCCCAACACTAAGTCCATTTCTTCACAACGGCATCTATTTCCGTTAAATCACATAATCAGTGAATCTTATTCTTGATGCTAATAGACAAACATTTTGTTAGATCATCCGAACTTAGCAATATAAACTATAGATCACAATTTTGCTATAATAGCTTTGCTATGTCTTCGTGAGCCAGATGTGAGCAGCTACCAGTTTCTGATATCCATCACAAAATCACCCATCGCCCTCGTCTGTCATCCTATTATGATAAATTCCACCCACCAACTTTAAAATTAACGAGTCGAATTATGACTACAAATCTGTGTTAAAAAGGAAAAATAATCCTTCACCAACATTGTAATCGAAAGATCATTATTCTATATTACGTCGTTGTATGTGTCACTGTGTCATAGTCTCATCCATTGTTTCAGCTCCAGTTACCATTTGAGCTGGTCTTATACACACACCTTGCATCGGGATATTACCATCTACCAATTCCCACAATCATAGCCAAGTAAACATGTTAATAATCCTCACATAACCTGGAGTAACCTGACCCATATTAGTGACATTAGTGTTCTACTTTTAATCAATATGCCTTTTCTATCTTAATGGAATGGCGTCAGGAAGAAACGATTAATGGCCTAATGTGACATACATTTAGTGTCTAGCTGTCATAGACACTGTTTCTTAGGATCTTTGAAGTTCTAATGCTAAGGATGTAGTGGTAATATGTCTTGCCGAATGAGTTTATATATTCAACTTTAATTCATACTGAATATTTCCTCCAACATATATTGTTCTACCGGTCTGCATTTCCATTGGCTTTCTGTACGTCCCTTTGGCTCATAATGTTAAAAAAAAAACTTTTCATGCAAGGAAATATAACTAGAAGCAGATTACATCGTAATAATTATAATAGTAAAAAAAAGTTTTGTAAAAGAAAAAATATTTTCAGGGTGTACAAGAAGACCAAAATCTATGTCATTGTTGAAAGTAGAGAAGAAAAGGTCACCCAGATTGTTTGTATGAAAAAAATCTTTTGTTATATGTATGTAATTGATATGGATAATCCCTTAGATAAAATGGGTCATACTAAGTAGAGTGGAAGAGTGAACGTCATTTCAATTTTTCGTATCAATTTTTCTACCATTTCGGAACTATGTATATTTTGTTTTTTGTTAAAACGTTGTTGAATAGATTTAATTTTTTTTTGTAATTGTTGATGCGTTTAGGATTCTAGTGTGTCTTTTGGTCATACGTTTTTCTTTTTGGTTCTGTCTACAGTTGGGGTGTACCTCGAGGGTTAGATCACCCATGCTAGACGTGGACTGATCGAGTCTGTCTGTCACTTTGATCTTTAGTCTTTTGTCTTTGAAGCCTAATAGAGACCGGCTTTGATAAGGTCTGTCAGTCTCTGTGCCACGTTTGATCTTGGTGAAAAACAAGCACTCGTTTCAGAGCTCGGCTGAGAAATAGGACGCCAGACAGACGAAGTGATGGACAGACTTAAAGAGGGATTGAATGATAGACAGAGGTACAGACAGGGAGGGAGGGAGACAACTGAAAGTCCAGCACATAACATTCCAGTGTGGCTCTTACATGTTGTGGTGTCACAGTGGCAAGTGACAGATTACCTGAACACTGAACTGTTGACATGTGAGGAGAGTAGAGCACCAGGGCCAGGTCTCCTTCCCAGGGCCATCTCACATCCCCAGGGCCAACTTGCATTTCCAGGGCCACCTTTCATCTCCAGGGCCACATCGCATCTCCAGGGCCACCTTTCATCCCCAGGGCCACCTTTCATCCCCATGGCCACCTTTCATCCCCAGGGCCACCTTTCATCCCCATGGCCACCTTTCATCCCTAGGGCCACCTTGCAATCTTGCCCTCTTCAATCAGGTTTCCTCCCAAGGGCAAATCCTCCCTTTCAGAGCCAGCTTCCCTCTCTAGTCACCAGTTTACTTTAGGGCTGGCTTTCTCCAAGGTCAGCTTCCCTTGCAAGGTTCAGCTTTCTTTTCTCTAGGATCAGCCCTTCTGTTAGGAGCCCATTCTCTTATCTTAGGGCTTCCCTACTTCCCCCAGGCTGGATGATATCCCTACGGACGTATCTTATCTCAAGAGTCCGCAGCATCTCACCCTTAGGAACAGCTTTCCTTCTTAAGGACAAGATGCCTCACGATGATTCTCCTAACACGTCTTACATTTGCTTCCCGAGGCCATGGCTCCCAATGGCCAGCTCGTATTTTAGTGGCCAGCTCTCCTCCTGAGTCACACATCCTCCCAACCAGGCCATGTCTCCTCCTACGTCCAGATCTCCTCCTTGTGGTCACCTCCCACTCACTCGCTATTGACACCAGAGCCACAAAGCGCCGTCGACTCCACTTGTGGCCTGACACCGGCCTTGCTGAAGGCACTGTAATCCACAAGGATCTGGGTTCGAACCCTTGGGAATTCCTATGTCCGCTGAGGGATGTGCTGTCCGGGAGATGTTAGAATTTCTTCTCTGTTGTTTAGGAATGTACGTTTAAATTTGTGTGTGTGTGTGTGTGTGTGTGTGTAATTTGTTTTATAGTTGATCGCCGTTTCCGGCGCTAGCTAGGTAGCGCTAGGAACAGACAAAGAATGGCCACATCCACTCACATCCATTCTCTATGTGTCATAGGTAATGAACCAGGCCACACAGAGCTTTCCATGGTTTGCCCCAGACGTTTCACATGCCCTGCTTGTAGTCCATTGACAACACGTCGACCCCCAGTGTACCACTTCGTTACAATTCACTCTATCCCTTGGACGTCTTTTACTCTCCTGCTTGCTCAGGCCCTGAATACTCAAAAGCTTTTTCACATCATATCCAGTTTGGCCTCTATGCCCTTCTTGTTCCCTACGCTTTTGTTAACCTTTCCTTACTCATTCTCTCCATATGTCCAAACCATTTCAGCACACCTTTTTCTTTTCGCTGAGCCACATTCTTTTCATTGCAACACATCTCTATTACCCTTTCTTTCCTTACTCGATTTGACCACCTCACACCACATAGTGTCTTCATACATTTCTCTTCCAATACATCTAACCTCCTCTGCAGTCTTATCAATAGCCCATGTCTCGCATCCATATAATAATGTTGTGTCAGCTATACCTTAAAACATACTTATTTTTGGTCTCCTAGATAATGGTCTCTCTTTCCAAACATTTTTCAATGCCTCCAGAACCATCGCCCCCTACCTTATCTTATGACTCATTTCCGCTTCCAGTTATTCTCTATTCAAACTCATACCCCAAGTGAAATATCATTCAACCCTGCTAAAACCAATAGCCTTGCTATTATTCACATTTACCTTCAACTTCCTTCGTTCACACACACACTTTTACACTCAGTCACCAGCTACCGCAGGTTCTCACTTGAATCTGCCACCAGAGCTGTATCATTAGCAAAGAACAGTTAAATGACTTCCCAAGACCTCTCATCCCCCACAGACAGCATATTTGCCCCTTTCTCCAGCTCTCGTGTTTACCTCCCTAACCGTCCCATCTATTAAGAAAATGAAAGACCAACTGTGGCATCATACACCCCTGCTGCTGAACGATGTTCACTGGAAACCATTAATTCTTCTCTTCCTACTCGTACACACACCTTACACTCTTGATAAAAACTTTTCACTGCTTCCATCAGCTTATCTCCAACACCGTATATTCTTACGACCTTCCACAAGGCATCTCTATCAACCTAATTATATGTTTTTTCCAGGTCCATGAATGTCATATATAGATCAATTTGTTATCCAAGTATTTCTCACACACACTCTTTAAGACAAACACATGATCCAGACATCCTTTACGACTTTTGAAACCAACATCGCTCTTCCCCAGTCTGATGCTCTGTGCATGCCTTGATTCTATCAGTCACTACCCGCCTATACAACTTATCAGGTATATATACTCAACAAACTTGCACCTTTGTAGTTTGAACAGTCACCTTTGTCTTCCTTGCCATTATACAGTGGCACTATACATGCATTCCGCCAGTCCTCAGGCACCTCGCCATGAGCCATACATACATTTGAATATCCTTACCAACCAGTCAACAACACAGTCACCCGCTTTCTTGATAAATTCAACTGCAGTACTATCCACTCTGGCCGCCTTGCCACATTTCATCCTAAGTAACGCTTCCACTACCTCTTCCCTCATCACCAAACCACTCTCCATGATTCTCTCACTTCGCGTACCACTCCGACCCAAACAAATTTACATCAGCCACCCTATCATTAAACACATTTAACAGTCCTTCAAAACACTTGCTCCATCTCCTCTTCCCGCCATCACTTCCTGTTACCAATTCTATTTTGTCCCTTTCATCGATGTTCCTAACTATTTACTTGATTTTTGCACATTATTAACATCCTTCTAACGTATCCTCATATTTTCCTTAAAGTTACTGATACTTACTATCCCCATCTCTCATTCGCCCTCTTCTTCAACCCCTGCACCTTCCTCTTGACCTCCTCCCACTTTCTCTTATACATCCCTCAATCACTCCTCTCCTGTAAGTACAGGCCGAACGCCTGTCTTTTTTCTTTCAATGGCAACTTTACTTCTTCATCCCACCACTCGCTACACTTTCAAATCTACCCATCTCCCACCACTCGCATGCCACACGCAACTCTTGCACGTGCCAGCACTGCTTCCCTAAATAACTCCCATTCCTCACCCATTTCCCTTGTTTAATTTTCACCCATTTCTGTTGTTTGATTTACACTCGTCTTTTTCTCCTTCTTCACGAAATTACTCCAGCTATTTCTTCACACATTTCTCTTTTCCAAGCTCACTTACTCTCACCGCTTTCTTCTCACCGATATTGTTTCTACTTCCCCGAAAACTCCCACAAGTCTTCACCCTCGTCTCCAGAAGCACTATTAATCACCCATCTTTCGCCATCCACTTTCATTTCTATCCACACCAGTCTAGAATTTATTTTCTTACATTCTTTCACGCACTTCCACAACTCCTGCTTCAGGAGTAGTGCTACATTTTAGCAATTGTCGTCTCATTAACCCCTGACTTTATACCATGGACATGTCTAAACCATTTTTTCCTCTTTAACCTTAAGCTTTGATTTACTGATCCAAACAACCAGGTTTCTTTTCTGAAACATATTGCCCATATCTCCTTTCTTCTCATCTTGATCAAATTAAGACACATTTAGACACTCCAGCCTGAGCCTTCGAGGAGGATGAGCACTCCCTCCTTGGCTCACTTTTTTGTTCCATCTTTTCGAATTTGAAATACACACACACACACACACACACACACACACACCCACATAATCATATATATATATTCTTATTACAACGTAGTAAAAATGTCAAACAAGAATAGTTAGAGCCACTTCAGGCTCCATTAACATCAGGAGCCCAAAGCCACTTAACCCGCAACGCAAACAATACCAAGTAATATTTCCTCCAGCAGTCGTTGTGTTAGTCATCCAGTGGCCGTGGGAGCAGTCCGGCATCAGCTGGTCAGCAGTCGCTTTGTCAACACGCACCTCCGAGCTTACTGATGACGATGCAACACTCTCATGTTAACGGTGCTGTACAAATCCGCTTGATGTGCTGTTATAATATGATTGATGTCTTTCAAAAGCGTTTTGTGTGCCGCTTGATTTGACATCTATTCATAATGCGTTGTTCACGATCTATAATGTATGAGTTGTGTAAGAGATAATCTGTTTGGGATTATCATTTGTGGATGTTATAAATAGCAGGGCTCCACTTGATCACTCAACCAGGATATATGTAGTTTTCAGGATGATTTACTGGTTATAGGTACGTTAGAGCCAGGTTGTGATGGGTATGTTGTAAAGTTGTTAAGTTATAGTAATAAATCAAGGGGTTGTGTTCCATAACTTATTCGTAGTTATAAGTTTAGAGGCGTCTTAAAAAAAGAGTGTGAGTTTAAGTACTTCATCAGTTTATCACTGTATGTTAGCGTGAAAATCTTTGGCTTATCTGTTTCTTTGGCTCTTTGTAGAAACACCAAGTTGAAATCATTCTACGTTAGTGGACCATACAAGACCCATCCAGATTATATATGTCACAGCACACCAAGGTAGATTAGACTGGGGTCCTACTCCTAAAACCAAAGGTCGAGTTTGTATAAAGTGTATCAGGGTTGAATCCCAGTAGACTTTTCAATGATCAACTTCAAGCAGTTCCAGATGTCGAATGTAAGATCTCGAAAGAAATGGGGCCCAATTGACAGTAGGGTAAGGTTCCTGCGTTGTAGTATTACCACTTTTGGAGGTGACGGTTTTAGAGGCGGTGTTGGCTGAACCATGTGAGAAGGCTCCTGCCTTCAGAGTGAACAAAATAAAGGATATTCGTTAAATGACCAGATGGCAAGGACCAAACCTCTGCCCTTTTCTAATAATGACACAGAACAGCTTGTTCACGGGGAGATAAGTTCTGCTTGCTGAATGTCACCAGTGCTTTTGCAGCCCGTGAACTTTGCTTCTGTTCATTTGTTCATGCAGGAGTTCTTCTCGTCAGGTTTCTTCACGGTTATTTTTATAATTTTAGTTTCTATGTTATTTTTGTGGCGACCCTCGACCACAAAGCGTGAATACCAAAGGTTGTTACAAAATATTCAAACTCTATCAAGAAATATTTTATCGCTTTCTTTGAACTTTCTTTCATTCTTTAGGAAAATGAATCTCTCGTCATAACTTTCCCATAATGCTCAAGCCTGTCTTAAGATTGCTTTCATTCCTTCACTTACGTTTTCTGTGTAGAATCATCTGCTTAACATTCGTAGAATTTCACCTTTGCCCTCTAGGCAACCCTGGACGTTCTCTACCACCGCGAGGAACAGACTCTGTGGCACACAGGAGCTTCACAGATTTTCTTTGCCTTTGTTCCTTTTAGAACAGACAGCGAAGAGAAGAAAATAAAAAAGGGATCTCTTGGCTTTTAGGATATATATCAGGTGTCCAGATTCTCGAGTTTACAGGATTCAATTTTAAGGTTCAAGATTACAAAATGCCTGGGTCTTTGAGGAGGTGTTGGAGTCTATTATATACAAGGATCCTAAGGGTCGTAAGGTGTTGGAATACTGGGCTTTGAGATGTCTAGACGCCTATTCATAGGACGATCTAGATGCCGGAGATTACTACACTTGGGGCACCGCTGAGTCTTTGGTGTGAGGACCTGCAACTCGTATGATGTGCTATGTCCTGCTGGGACTCGGGATCTATGACGCCGCACAGTTTCAGAGGAGCCATACTCACCGTCCCTCGTCTGGGCGTGTGTTCACAAGGCCCCGCAGGGAAGGAGAAGTTCCAGCAGCATCCTAGATATAAAGGTATCCAGGAACAGACAACTGAACATCTGTAACATGTACTAATGCTGTGGGTTCTGACGCTGATGACCAAGATATCCTCGTATCGGAAACCTTAGAGGAATACAAAAGGTGTCACACAGCTCCAGACCACTGGGCTCTTTCGAACCTGTGTGTGAGATGAGAAACATTCGAACCTGTGTGTGAGATGAGAAACATTCGAACCTGTGTGTGAGATGAGAAACATTCGAACCTGTGTGTGAGATGAGAAACATTCGAACCTGTGTGTGAGATGAGAAACATTCGAACCTGTGTGTGAGATGAGAAACATTCCAACTTGTGTGTGAGATGAGAAACATTCGAACCTGTGTGTGAGATGAGAAACATTCGAACCTGTGTGTGAGATGAGAAACATTCGAACCTGTGTGTGAGATGAGAAACATTCGAACCTGTGTGTGAGATGAGAAACATTCGAACCTGTGTGTGAGATGAGAAACATTCGAACCTGTGCGTGAGATGAGAAACATTCGAACCTGTGTGTGAGATGAGAAACATTCGAACCTGTGTGTGAGATGAGAAACATTCGAACCTGTGTGTGAGATGAGAAACATTCGAACCTGTGTGTGAGATGAGAAACATTCCAACTTGTGTGTGAGATGAGAAACATTCGAACCTGTGTGTGAGATGAGAAACATTCGAACCTGTGTGTGAGATGAGAAACATTCGAACCTGTGTGTGAGATGAGAAACATTCGAACCTGTGTGTGAGATGAGAAACATTCGAACCTGTGTGTGAGATGAGAAACATTCCAACTTGTGTGTGACGGTGGACGAGATGAGAAACATAGAGATTATTGTCGTGAGAGTAAGAGAGCTAACACTTGACTTAATCACAAATGCCTTGTAAAGTTTATATGTAACTAAAGAGGCGAAATTATCATTCATAGATTGGATGAATTTGTGAAGAATTTTCGTAAGAAAGTCCACAGTGCAGCTTCCAATGGCTCTGATTTGTAAGACACTCTCTATGATGATAATTATTGTGATGGAAGAAAAAAATGCTTCGACTCAATGGAAGTACAACGTATGCCAACGAGTTCGTCTCCATTACTACGAGAGAAATCGGATTATTTTCTCCTTAAATAGCGGCTTAGATAGAAATGATAAAAGTCCTGATGATATTAGATATCTGCATCTTACGGCTTCTTAAGCAACGCTTCTCGAAGCTGAATGGCTTTATGTCGTCTCGTTGGCTTCCAAAGGATTTGTTTGTGCGAGAATCGTGTTGGTAGTTCCTCTCTGATTTCTCTCTCTCTCTCTCTCTCTCTCTCTCTCTCTCTCTCTCTCTCTCTCTCTCTCTCTCTCTCTCTCTCTCTCTCTCTCTCTCTCTCTCTCTCTCTCTCTCTCTCCTACCGAGATGTTTTCTTTTTCAACTATTGTGATCAAAATTGAGGACAGTTTTCGGGATGGAGACGCATCAATGAACTGTAAGAAGTACGAACTAGTTTCTTAAACTTTTACTGGAATGCCCTGCCTATGAATCCTAGAATTTTGATCTTTACTGCTTCTATGTACTGCTTTTACTTGGCTTTAGGTCATCAGAGATTATAGCTATTGACTCGGTTTTCCTCCTTTGCCTTTTGTTGCTTGAAGGAGTTCACACTGTACCTTGCCTTCTTGCTTTACAACCGATGTGTAACTTTGACGTAAACGATATTAAGAAACCGATTGCCATCGGTGATTCCAGTCCATTAGTTGGTCTACATCATCCTGCAGCTGTAGACGTTCAACATCTGTGGTATCTTTATCTTCCAGCTTCGTATCGTCTTTGAAATCTGATATACAACTACGCGGCCTATCATCCTCTTCGTTGTTAATTCATTTATGAGAAAGAGAACCGGTCCAAAGACTTGTGCCTGGGGCACGCCACTTGTTACGTCTGATTATTTCGAGGCTTGACCGTTAATCACTACTCATTTTTCACCAGCCAGTCAACCTTTTCTACATCCCTCAAGGTACAACTCCCCCAATCGATGCTATGTGACTTAACTTGCTGGTAATCTATGATGCAGGACTTTTAAGGATGTTCTTTTGGAAATTTTGAATAGAAGATATCAACAGGTTACACTCAAGCTAAGTGTGGATTGTATCATATAAAAAAATGAAGCAGATTCATTAGACGCGAATGACTTCATCGAGCGACCATGCTGAAAATGATTTAAGTAGCGATCCTCCATAAGTTTACCAGCAACGAGCGTCAGGTTAACTGGGTAATCATTCCCTGGTTGGAACATACTACCTTTTTTCTTTTTGGAATATAGATGTTACATGAGCAAACTTTATCTCCTCTGGACGTATCCTTGTAGCAAAAGACATTGGAAAGATAAGTCAAAGGCTTAATTGTCTCTTATTTTTGACCTTATTTTGTTTTCCCAGGATAAAAGTCATCAGGGTCTACCATTCACCTCCATTTCAGCTAAATTGCTGGATGTGGATCATGGATGTGTATGTCGGTACGTGTCTGTGAGCAAAGGTCTTCTTACTTTCCCTTTGGAACCCACAACACAGACACAGATCAAGACTAACACGATCATTGTGAAGCACAAGGCGATTGTTTATGTAGTTAGGGTGACAATACGGATCCTAAACGCGATGATTTTGCTATTGTATGACTTTTCATTCTGCGTTATTTTTTCTGTAAAGAATTCTATTGCGAATTTGTTTCGAAGATATCTTTTGGTCATGTGGTGTGACCCAGACCTGACCCCGACCAGTTGACGGTCATGTGGTGTGACCCAGATCTGACCCCGGCTAGTAGATGGTCATGTAGTGTGACCCAGACCTGACCCCGGCCAGTTGACGGTCATGTAGGGTGACCCAAACCTAACCCCGGCCAGTAGACGGTCATGTGGTGTGACCCATACCTGACCCCGGCCTGTGGATGGTCATGTACTGTGACCCAGACCTGACCCCGGACAGTGGACGGTCATATAGTGTGACCCAGACCTGACCCCGGCCAGTGGATGGTCATGTACTGTGACCCAGACCTAACCCCGGCCAGTTGACGGTCATATAGTGTGACCCAGACCTGACCCCGGCCAGGACGATCGTGTAGTGTGACCCAGACCTAACCCTGACCAGTAGATTGTCATGTAGTGTGACCCAGACCTTCAACCCAGCCAGTGGAAATGCCAACCCGTGTCAATGTTCACTCTTGTTGACGAAGAAAATCGTAAAAAGTTAGATACATGTTTAACAGATATTAACAGATACTTGTGAATTCTTAAATATATGTTGCTAAACCTTAGTAAATGTCCGGTTCGGTTATATAGCAAATGCTTTACATATGCTCATTAAACATTTGAAAATACATTAAGATATTTGAAATAATTACACGTAAAGAAAAACGTTTGACACAACATTTACTAAACGTTTGATAACGTGTTTGTTAGAAATCAGTAACAAGTCAAACTATAAAGAGAAATTGTTAAAGGAAATGCTAATATACATATACATATTTCTAATGATTAATTGATAAGTATTTACTGTTTCAACCAGCGACTGGACCAATGTTTAACAAAGCCAAACATTTAATGCAATATTCACTCCATCTCTCCCATGGGTGAAAGAGCAAGCCAACAGATTGCAAAACATGTCTGTTATATCTTTACATTTTCGATTTACCGTTTTCTTATATATTCCCCTTATCATTTATCGTTTTCTCTAACCTTGTGTCAGAATCCAAGCTCTCCAATTACTTTTCTTTAATCAGTCTGTGATCTTATATCTCTGAGGTTTTTGCCCAGCGTCGTCAGCTGACTTTTGCAAACACTGACTTGCGTAACAGCTGACTTGCGTAAACACTTGGTGATGTCATCATCAGCTGACTTGACGTCAACACTGACGTCATCGAGTATCAGCTGGTTTATGAAGTTATAAGAAAAATATCAGATTAATTTTGTGATAACTTGGTGACGCTATAGTTTATCAGCCCTCTTCTGGAGGAGGATTTCTTTGCCTTCTTATGTCTGTGGACCAGTGAGAGACACCCTCTGTGTCTGTGGACCAGTAAGAGACACCCACTGTGTCTGTGGACCAATAAGAGACACCCACTGTGTCTGTGGACCAATAAGAGACACCCACTGTGTCTGTGGACCAGAAAGAGACACCCACTGTGTCTGTGGACCAGTAAGAAACACCCACTATGTCTGTGGACCAGTAAGAGACACCCACTGTGTCTGTGGACCACTAAGAAACACCCACTGTGTCTGTGGACCAGTAAGAGACACCCACTGTGTCTGTGGACCAGTAAGAGACACCCACTGTGTCTGTGGACCAGTAAGAGACACCCACTGTGTCTGTGGACCAGTAAGAGACACCCACTGTGTCTGTGGACCAGTAAGAGACACCCACTGTGTCTGTGGACTAGTAAGAAACACCCACTGTGTCTGTGGACCAGTAAGAAACACCCACTGTGTCTGTGGACCAGTAAGAGACACCCACTGTGTCTGTGGACTAGTAAGAAACACCCACTGTGTCTGTGGACCAGTAAGAGACACCCACTGTGTCTGTGGACTAGTAAGAAACACCCACTGTGTCTGTGGACTAGTAAGAAACACCCACTGTGTCTGTGAACCAGTAAGAGACACCATCTGTGACTGTGGACCACTTAGAGACTCCTGCTGTGTCTGTGCACCACTGGAAAATTATCTGTGTACCACAGGTTACGAACCCTTGCTCGAGATATTGCGTTATCATGCAACATCTGGCACATATACAGTGACGTCATCAAGCACCATCTATACTGTAAACATTGTCATGCAACATCTTGCAGAGATATATGACGTCATCGAGCATCAGCTGATGCGCTAGAGCATTTAGCGCCACCGTCATAACACCAGCTGACTCATGACGTACAAGCACTTGAGTCTGTGACGTCATAGAACCTCAGCTGACCTAGATAAACATTCAGTGACGTCACGAGGCATCGGTTGATTTAGATGACTCGGTAAAATTCAACATCTATTTAGTTGCATGAACCTTATTTAGGCAACGACGTCGTCAATCATGGACTGGCATAGGTGATGATTACCTCCTGAAATACATAAGCACACAATTTGCAAGTGATTTCGCCAACCGTTGCCTGCCTTTCAATGCCTAATTACTCATTAACTCGATTTAATTGCTAGTTAAAAAATATCTGATTACGTTGTCTACAGCGAGTCTTGTCTTCAGGGGTTGAACCTGGATCGGGTGATTTGATGGCTCATTCTGCTGCCACTGTCTGTTGCTGCCACTGCTTGTGCTACCACCACAGATCTGCTGCTTCCACCACCGTCTGCTACCACCCTTCTGTTGTTAGTATTGTCTGCTGCCACGGTCTGCTGCCGCTACTGTCTACTACCACAGGTCTGCTGCTGGCATCACTGTCTGTTACCACACATCTACTAATGCTGTCGCTGTCTGCTACCACACATCTACTAACGCTGTCGCTGTCTGTTACCACACGTCTACTAACGCTGTCGCTGTCTGTTACCACACATCTACTAACGCTGTCGCTGTCTGCTACCACACGTCTACTAATGCTGTCGCTGTCTGTTACCACACGTCTACTAATGCTGTCGCTGTCTGTTACCACACGTCTACTAATGCTGTCGCTGTCTGTTACCACACATCTACTAATGCTGTCGCTGTCTGTTACCACACATCTACTAATGCTGTCGCTGTCTGCTACCACACGTCTACTAATGCTGTCGCTGTCTGTTACCACACATCTACTAATGCTGTCGCTGTCTGCTACCGCACATCTACTAACGCTGTAGCTGTCTGCTACCACACATCTACTAACGCTGTCGCTGTCTGCTACCACACATCTATTGCTGCCACCAATATCTTGCTACCACAGGTCTGTCTGATACCCCTGTCTGCTATCACATGTCTGCTGTTGCCATTGTCTGTCACCACAACCTCCTGCTGCCAATGACTGTTGCCACAGTCTGCTGACCGTCCATCGCTACAATCTCCTCTCTATAGGGCCTGAATATTCAGTATTCATTTCATTCATATTTCGGTCCTGGTACCTTCATTCTTTTCATTTCATACATGTTGGTCATTTCCCGCCTTAACGAGGTAGCGCCAAGAACAGTCGAAGAAAGTAGCATCATCTGCTCACATATACTCTATACATCATGTATAATTCACTAACACCAGATCCCCCTGTTCACAATTAGGCCCCGAACACCTTTCCTTCGTTCCCCGCAACCGCTTCATATGCCCTGGCTTAGCAAATGATAGCACGGCATCCCCAGTATAGCACATAGCTCAAATTTGTTCTATCCCCTGCATGCCTTGCACACTCCTGCATGTTCAGGCCCAGATCATTCAAAGCATCTCACTCTCCATCCTTCCACCTCCTTGTTAACTCATTCAACGTTTTCCTACCATTTTTGTCTCCTTATTCCTACCGTATTTCGTTTTCATTAGTATTCTTTGCCTTCTTGTCACGTTCACTGTCTTAAAGTGATTTAATAGAAATATACCTTTTTCGTTCAATGCCTCTATTCCTGTCAGCTCGCGAGTGAGTGTGGGCGCTCCGAACTTACCAGATGGTGTGGGTGTTTGTACTGAGACGAGTGTTTGTATGTGATATCGCTGGTGGGGAGAGAGAGAGAGAGAGAGAGAGAGAGAGAGAGAGAGAGAGAGAGAGAGAGAGAGAGAGAGAGAGAGAGATAGAGAGAGAGAGAGAGAGAGAGAGAGAGATAGATAGATAGAGAGATAGAGAGAGAGATAGATAGATAGATAGAGAGATAGAGAGAGAGATAGATAGATAGATAGAGAGAGATAGAGAGAGAGAGAGATAGATAGATAGATAGAGAGAGAGAGAGAGAGAGAGAGAGAGAGAGAGAGAGAGAGAGAGAGAGAGAGAGAGAGAGAGAGAGAGAGAGAGAGAGAGAGAGTAAAGAGGAGGAAGAGGAGGAATGGGCAGGGGAGAAAAACGTCTATAAGCGGAAAGGAAATAGGATAAATGGGGAAGATGAAACATAGATAGGAGGAAGAGGAAGAAGATGAAGAGAAGGAGAGACAGAAGTAGTTTGTCAATTACGTGCTTGTCTTTATGACTACGTGGGATATCTTGTTATATACAGGTCACCTGTGACCTTGGCATGTTATGACACACGTAACCTGAGTGTTGTATTGTAACAGCTTGGGATGTCATGTAGCTATAGTATCACTGTGACCTCTTTCGATGCTTTATTCCAGCTCATCCTGGATGCTGCAGTCCATGCCAGGGGTCATAGGTCATGTAAGGTCATCGGTAATTGAAACGTCAATTGAGATTCAACTCGTCTTTCAACCCTGTTGTAAAATATCCTGTAGGCCCTGATGACTTTTAAACCCCACCAAACACGGGTAATATTCAGTAGGGATCGCTTAACATCAGGCAAGGGATATTCAGCGAAAACTTAAAGCGCTAATGTCTAGCAACAGTAGCGCTCATATGTTGCATTAGCACAAGCCGCTAACGCAGGGGACCTGGGTAGATCTCATCACACTTAGCCTCGGGAACTGGGTGCGTTTAGAGACCCGACTGTGAGGATAGACTGTCCGAGGTATTTAGGTATCTAATCTTTTAACGATGACTGGTGCTAGTAGTTAGCTGTAAACATCTGAGCATCATCAACAAGATGGCGTTTACGTCTCCTCAAGGTGGGATCTAAGTGTCTCTGTTCATATAGTTATATACAGTAGAGCAATACAGCTGTTCATCGATCACACAACACCAGTCAAGTTCACTAAAACTTAGCTTCGAAGTGGATACGACACCAGTCGAATGAATGACACGGCTCGAAGCAGCTTCACTGGAAATTCGAACTGGTTATTTGGTATAATGATATTCTTCGTAACAACAACGAATCCAATATGACACAGCAGGTCTATTACCTTCGCTTGTCCTTTATTTTGGTACTTTAAACAGACTCCTTTCTTAAATACCTTTCACAGATGTCTTTTACTAAGGGCAGCAGACCTTGATTGAAACATAAAGGACAAAAGAAAGATAGACTAAGAACAGAGAAAGATTATTGTCTCAAGAACTTTCGAGGATGATGAAAAACCTGCCTTTGTAGGAAAAAGATAAAAGGGGGAAGAGCCACATAACAAAGCTAAGACAAGGTAAGAAGCCAAACTTTAGCAATGTAAGGAATGAAACAGACATCATAACGGTCCACCCTTGAGTTAGAGGCTTACGCTGCCTACTCGGGAAATGTTTAATGGCGCTCTGTGTAATCCCGCAATGGGTAGTAAGGTGTCAAAGGCTTCCGGGAACCTTGAGACGGGCTTCAAGAAGACGTAGAACGCGTCCCGGTGAGGTAATGTGTTCTGTGGTCTTATGTAGTATTTAGTGCAAGGGAGACTTGTGTATGTGTCTGTGTCTCCTAAGTGGAGAGAGAGAGAGAGAGAGAGAGAGAGAGAGAGAGAGAGAGTTACCCCCATATTTTTTTTTTGCCAAGAAGATTGAAGGGCGTAACGAGTAGCGCTCACCGCAAGAAACTACAAGAGCTTACGTAGAACGAGTCGCTTGTGTTGTGCGTTGTCATGGGTGAGAAGGAGGGACTGTGCTTTTATGGGGTGAAAGTGTGTGGGGGTGAGGCAGAAAGGAGAGACAGCTACCTGGGTCATGGGAGTGACAGCTGACAACCACAGCAGTCACTAGCCCTACCCAATATTCAGGCGATATCCCTGGTCGCTGCGTGCCAACCACCAACTATATATATATATATATATATATATATATATATATATATATATATATATATACATATATGTCTTGGGCCATTCTTTCGTCTGTTTTCCTTGCGCTACCTCGGTAACGAGGGAGACAGCGACAAAGTATAATAGATATAAAAACATATATGTATATATATATATATATATATATATATATATATATATATATATATATATATATATATATATATATATATATATTTATGTATGTATATATACCTTAGAAAAACACATGGGTTTGTATGTAGCATTTATGGATCTGGAGAAGGCATATGATAGAGTTGATAGAGATGCTTTGTGGAAGGTATTAAGAGTACATCGTGTGGGAGGTAAGTTGCTAGAAGCAGTGTAAAGGTTTTATCGAGGATGTAAGGCATTTGTACGAGTTGGAACAGAGGAAAAGTGATTGGTTCCCAGTGAATGTCGGTTTGCGGCAGGGGTGTGTGATGTCTCCATGGTTGTATAATTTGTTTATGGATGGGGTGGTTAGGGAGGTGAATGCAAGAGTTTTGGAGAGAGGAGCAAGTACGCAGTCTGTTGTGGATGAGAGAGCTTGGAAAGTGAGTCAATTATTGGTCGCTGATAATACAACGCTGGTGGCTGATTTGGGTGAGAAACTGCAGAAGCTGTTGACTGAGTCTGGTAAAGTGTGTGAAAGAAGAAAGCTAAGAGTAAATGTGAATAAGAGCAAGGTTGTTAGGTGCAGTAGGGTTCAGGGATAAGTCAACTGAGGTAAGTTTGAATGGAGAAAAACTGGAGAAAGTGAAGTGCTTTAGATATCTGGGAGTGGATTTGGCAGCGGATGGAACCATGGAAGCGGAAGTGAGTCACAGGGTGGGGGAGGGGCGAAAGTTCTGAGACCGTTGAAAAATATGTGGAAGGCGGGAACATTACCTCGGAAAGCAGAAATGGGTATGTTTGAAGGAATAGTGGTTCCACAATGTCATATTGTTGCAAGGCGTGCGGAGGAGGGTGAATGTGTTGGATATGAGATGATTGAGGACAATATGTGGTGTGAGGTGGTTTGATCGAGTAAGTACTGAAAGGGTAAGAGATATGAGTGGTAATAAAGAGTGTGGTTGAGATAGCAGAAGATGGTGTATTGAAGTGGTTTGGTCACATGGAGAGAATAAGTTAGGAAAGACTGAAAAAGAGGATATATGTGTCAGAGGTGGAGGGAACGAAGAGAAATGGGAAACCAAATTGGAGGTGGAAAGATGGAGTGAAAAAGATTTTGAGCGATCGGTGCCTGAACATGCAGGAGGGTGAAAGGTGGGCAAGGAATATAGTAAATTGGAACGATTGGTATACCGGGGTCGACGTGCTGTCAATGGATTGAACCATGGCATGTGAAGCATCTGGGGTAAACCATGGAAAGTTTTGTGGGGTCTGAATGTGGAAAGGGAGCTGTGGTTCGGTGCATTATACATGACAACTAGCACAACTTGCACTATCTCGCGCGCGTGCGGGAGGAGGGGGTTGTCATTTCATGTGTGGCGGGGTGGCGACGGGAATGAATAAATCAGCAAGTATGAATTATGTACATGTGTATATATATATACATATATGTCTGTGTATGTATATATATTTATACGTTGAAATGTATAGGTATGTATATGTGTGTGTGTGGACGTGCATGTATATAAATGCGTATGTGGGTGGGTTGGGCCATCCTTTTGTCTGTTTTCTTATGCTACCTTGCTAACGCGAGACACATGTGTGTATATCTATCTATGTATGTATATATATATATATATATATATATATATATATATATATATATATATATATATATATATATATATATATATATATATGGGAGCGGGGGGCTGGAAATCCTCCCCTCTCGGTTTTTTTTTTTAATTTTCCAAAAGAAGGAACAGAGAATTGGGCCAGGTGAGGGTATTCCCTCAAAGGCCCAGTCCTCTGTTCTTAACGCTACCTCGCTAATGCGGGAAATGGCGAATAGTTTGAAAAAAAAAAAAATATATATATATATATATATATATATATATATATATATGGTTGGAGGTATCCACTGATTGTTATCTTTGACGAGGTTATCTGCTGGAGGACAGTACTGCATGAGAAAGACCGATAACACAAGACCTGATGGTCTATGAGGTTATCTGCTGGAAGACAATAGATGTGAGCGAAAGATAATAGAAGACCTGATGGTCTATGAGGTTATATGCTAGAGGACAGTACATGGGAAAGACAGATAACAGAAGACCTGGTGGTCTAAGACCAGGGTATCTGCTGAAGGACAGTAGATAAGGAAGACAGATAACAGAAGAACTGGTGGCCTATGACGAGGTTCCTTTCCACAGGACATAAGACGTATCCTCATCTCTCATTCTCCATAGATGGAGGCAGTATTGTAGGTCAGACGGGAAGATCGGGGTGAGGGGGAAGAGATGGGAAAGAAAGGGGGTGGAGGCATGGAAAGGGTAAACACACCTGATCGTCTGAGTATAGACGAAGCTCCTTGAACCATCAACCTGATTCGTTAACAATTAAGTCTTCTGGAACGTCTTGAAACTACTGTTTATCTTGCTACCTTTGGTTGCTTAGTATCCGTTTGTTATATGCTAAATTGAAGGAAGGTAATACTCCCATACCTACATACTTAACTAGTGCCCCTATTTATGCTATACTAGTTATCTGGGTTCTTTGAATTAGGCTTATTATATCATAGACGATGGATTCACAATTCACTACACTTAAGTCTTATTAAATATAATCGCTCATTTGACTGGAGTGTGTTGGGTTGAAACAGGTCATACCGCTAGCGTGATTCGCCGGTGCATCTCCCTCTACGTCGATAGTACACGAAGGAATACAAAGAAGAGGATCAAATACAAAGGGAAGCGGTTTGGAGCGGACCACTGGGTCGTCTTCGAGGCTGTTGGTGATGGTGGAAAAGACCGGTAACACATACAGTATACCAGTGGAGAGAGTCGAAGAGCAAATAGTTTGTTTAATTAAGAGGAGAAACTTCTGTAGACTCTTTTTATCAACCACAGAGGCGGAAAGAGCATCAGTCGTCTACAGGAAGCGTAGTGAGTGTTTATGGTAGTGGTTTCAAATCCTCTTGTTGGCAGATCATTTCCATTTATTACCTGCGAACGTGTATGCAGTACTTTCTCATATCCTTTGGTCGAGGGTGTTGAATCCTTTGATACCTCTGAATACCTGTATTGAATCGGCTCTTAATCCCTCTCTTTACTGGAGGCTCTGGTGATATCTTTATCTGGGAGTAGCTTTAGTCTGTTCGCTGGGCCGAATGATCCTGTACCGGTTAAGCGGGTTTACTGCTAAGGTCTTCTGGGTGGCTGGTAGACCATTATGTTTACGGCTACCGCCACCTGCATGGCTGTTAAATCAGCTTGTTTTACAGATGCGGTGGTCATCTGGGTGGTCGCTGAATCATATCCTTTGCAACTATGGTCATCTGGGTGACCGCTGGATCAGCTGGTTTACAGCTAAGGTCACCTAGGTGGCCGCTGACTTGATAAATGTTTCGCTTCAGATGCACGATTGACTTTATTTGCGCCTCCTTAGTTACAAGGAAAGTTTACAGCATGATTCTCTCTGCAATATCTATGTCCTTTTACCACACACTGATCTATGAGTTTTCGATTTCTTCCACTGTCACAAACAGCCTCAAATATACCCAGTGGTCTGTTGCTGTTTGAGTTCTCTTGTATTCCTTTGTATCATCGCTCGTATCCTCACCGTCACTACCACCATCCTCCAACCACCACAGTTGCCACTACAATCAAGCCACCCCCTCCATCGTCTTTTCCCCCACCACAGTCATTACCACACGTAAGTGAATTAGTCAGGGTCCGGAGGGTACCTGTGAGAAGTACCTCTTCCAAATAGCCAAAACGTATCTACTGGTGTCCCCCAGGGTCCTGTCTTGGGTCCCCATAGGGCCCTCACTTGGGTCCGCTGCTGTTTCTGATCTGTATAAACAAAATACGGGAAGGAAACAAGTAAGAGTTGGGAGTCTTATTAATGTGTGTCCTGTGCCACTATGCTCCCATATGTCCAGTGAATCGTTACCGTAACTATGTTGATGGATGACATCAGGAATAAGGGGTACAATATATTCAGCAGGGCCAGCATAATGACCTGATCTATTCTCACTGGTGCCATCACCACCACTGCTGGTGGTGGTGACTGTGTTGGAGATGTTGGTGATTATGGTATTTGAGTCAAACTACTAAGGTTAGGTCTCTTTTTCTCTCTCTGTATGTATGTTTGTATGTCTTGTCTCTATGTCTCATACAGGGCGGGCCTACCTTACGGCACAGTCACGTTGTAGGTACTCGTAGGCAAGCAGATCTCTCTCTCTCTCTCTCTCTCTCTCTCTCTCTCTCTCTCTCTCTCTCTCTCTCTCTCTCTCTCTCTCTCTCTCTCTCTCTCTCTCTCTCTCTCTCTCTCTCTCTCTCTCTCTCCAGCTTATACCAAAAAGTCCTATGAATATTCAAGTCGGTCGACACACTAATCAGATGACAAACTACCTTCCCTAACACCAACATTTTGTGTTCGTGATGGGTCTAACATGGCCCTCGTTACTCCCCCAAATAGGCACAAATTACTCCTCACAGTCCTGTGAAATTGGGCAATAGGGTGTACCTGAACTGATACGATAATTGGGCCTCTGTCTATTTCTGTCTAATAAGGCCTTTTATGTGCTTGAGGCAGAGCAGCTCACCCGGAGTCTTCTGTCAACAACGGGGCTACTGTATCAACAGTAAGTATGTGGTGAGATGGGTGGTAGGCTAACTAAGTGACTGGTTATTTAGCCAGTCAGTTAAGTGAGGGAGTGGCCAGTCGACTAGTAGACTGGCTGGTGACAGGTGGTTGAGCCAGTGAGTCTTCCCAGTGGAGCAATTAAGTGAGCACTCATTTAGCAGAGCATTTACATATAAAGTAGATAGTATTCACAAACATACTACATTTCACTATGAAATGTGCTTCTTATTTGAGTACGTAAGTTCCATATAGGATGTGTAATGGCCACATATTAATCTGTCGTGCATAAGATATACATATATAGTCTCATATGTGATTCGTCACATGCATATTCATAAGGAATATATATGGTATATGTTGCAACATAAGATTCTCATATGGGATGATGTAGCCTCAGGACAAAACATATAACAAATGCATGACATGATATGAGTTGAGCCTGGAGAAGTGAGCGGCAGTTTACTCTGTGATGAGTAACATTTTGCTGGGCGGGAACTTTTGTAAATTAGGAGACAATTTTGGCATAGTACCTGGACCATGATTTACATTGTACCATCTGGGTATGAAGGAAACGCATTGGACCATTTCACATGCTGATCTTTTGTGTGTGTGTGTGTGTGTGTGTGTGTGTGTGTGTGTGTGTGTGTGTGTGTGTGTGTGTGTGCATGGAAGATTCATCGGTTGATGAATAAATTGGATTAAGAACGAAACACTGTTTTCTTTGAGAGACTTATTCCCAGAATTATCAAGAAGAGGGAGTAAGGCAGTACTACTCCCACTCTGCAGATGTCAAGGAGTATGACCTACATCACATGGCTTCTTAGTGTAGTTGGCGAGGCAATCAGTCTTCTTGGAATGATGTATGGTAAGAGGATGACTACACTTGTTTAAGAGACTAGAAAACCCTTGTAAGATGAGGAACAAAGAGAGTTTAGGAGGGGAAGAAGGATTCATCTACGTACTGGAAGAATTTCTAGAGAAAAGAAGAACGTTTGTAGCATTTTTAGATTTAGAGAAGGCATAAAATGCGTTTGGTGCTGTGAACAGAAGGGGCTCTTTGGGAAGTTCTAACTCTGAGTTGTGCATGGATGACTTATGAATGCTACATAGAACTTCTATATAAGAAATGGAGATATAGCATGAAATGGTGGTATGAACGAAGGGTTTAAGATAGATATGGGAGTGCGCCAAGGTTGTGTGATGTCATCATGGCTATACAGCGTCAGTGTGGATGGGAAATTGCGTGAGATAAGAGCTAGGTGGGAGTAATAGCTGTGCACAGAATAAAGGTCTACTGGTGATGATGTTCTCTTGTTAGGTCAATCATAAGAGAAATTGGATAGAATGATGGATCGCTTCTGTGATATATAGAGGAGAAGGAGGATGGGATAACAAGAACACCCTAGCTTTTGGAAGGGAGTAGATGTTTGCGTAATATCAGTGTACAAGGCCAAGAGCTGGATTTTACATTGTAATAGCAGTGGGCATAACAAGGACCTGGGTGTTACGATGGGATATCGCTGTACATGGCCAAGACCTGAAAAGTACTTGTATGTTGAGGTGTTTCGGGGTAAAGTCCAGTAGAAACAGTAGTGGAAAGCCGAAGCTAAGAGGAAACATCTGCAGAGGAGAGAAAATGGAGGTCCACTGGAAGATTTTGTGAATAGAAGAAAGATGTGTAAGAACATTGCATTAAGGAGTACTTCCCTATAAATGTATATATAAATGTATATTCCAAGTTTTCATGTTGTTGGGGCTACAAGAAGGGATTAGTAATGTGCGGGAGGATAGATATGATGAAGAATGAGGATGTGGGAAGAATATTATGATCTCAGAGAACATGGTGTGTTCATGTAGAACGTATGGTCAATAACAGAAAGATCAAAGAGGCATACAGAAGTACAGTTTAAGGTGTAAAGACGAGAGGCAGGACGTAGATGTCCCTCAGTGGATAGACCCCCAGTGAGGGACACTATGGCTGTGGGTAATTCAGGCAAAGATGCTTCAGAATAAGGATTCAGTGATGGATGGAATGGAATCCCTTCCTAAAGTACACAGGTAGTGAGTGCGTGTGTCGCTCCTGGTGTCACTTAAGTTATCAGTGTAGCGTTCAAAGTGGAAAGATTAAGAAAGAGACACTTACATCAGTGTGAGGGTTCGATATGGGTTATCTGAGTCGGTTTAACCTGTGTCAGTCTATGATGATTGGGAATTAATGACATAGATAGATAGTTAGATAGCAAGAAGGCCATTATTTTAGTTACTGTTGAACGTTAATATAGAATTTATATGTATTAGGATATGTTAGAAATTGTTGATTGTTAATTGTTTTGATAAAACCCTAAAGAATAGTGGCTCGTAGATGAGTTTTCATTATATTTCCCTCCATTTGAGAAATTCATAAATGAGTTTCATAATCTTCTTCTATATGAGAGATTAGCAGATGAATTTCCACCATCTTTTCCCCCATTTCCGAGATCTGTGCACAAGTTTTCGTCACTTTTTTCCCCATTTTGAGAAATCGGTAAAGGATCATACAGTTTTTTTCCCTCCGTTTGAGAGGAACGATATTGTCGGATTTATGAGCATAATGTGAGATGTGAGGATATCGCCCCATTTTCTTTCTTTTCTAATTTTTCAATTACATCTCGTTTTCTTTACCATTTGAAAACATGTTCTGGTTAAGAGTAGATGCAAGCCTCTGTAGTTTGTCATGATCATGTTTCATGTGTCTTTTGGTCATGAAAATGTGTTTGATTCTCACCCTTAGCGAGGGATTCCATCCCCCCCAGCATAGGATTCCACTGTCCTCCCCCGGCACGGCATTTCGCCCCTGTACCAGCAGTGCATGTCAATGATTTGCTTACCCGTGCCTGGTATAAGCTGACTGAGCCGTGGCTTTGATCTCTGACCCTAAAACACAGCATGGGAAGGGTATATCATATACCACGTTTGAACTGGTTGACGCGATCTTTCACTGAGTTGCCCTGCGGATTGACAGGCAATCAGACAGTCGATCTGGTGGACAGACGAACAGAAAGCGAGACTGAAGGATAGAAAGAGGTACAGCCATAGAGAGACAGGGAGGGAGGGAGACAGAATTGAAAGCCCTGCACACAACGCTCGCGTGTGGCTCTTACACGTTGTGGTGCCACAGTGGCAAATGACAGATTACCTGAACACTGAACTGTTGACTTGTGAGGAGAGTAGAGCACCAGGGCCAGGTCTCCTTCCCAGGGCCATCTCTCATCCCCAGGGCCATCTTTCAATCCCAGGGCCAACTTTCATCCCACGGACCATCTTTCATTCCTAGGGCCAACTTTCATCTCCAGGGCCACCTTTCATCCCTGGGGCCATCTTTCATCCCCAAAGGCCACATTTCATCCCCACGGCTACCTTTGATCCCCAGGGCCACCTTTCGTCCAAAAGGCCACCTTTGATTCCAGGACGAACTCTTCTATCCACAGCCACATCTACCAGGGCCAGTTTTCCTTCCCAGGGCCAGATCTGTTGAGGGCCACTTTTACCACACAAGGCAAGGTCATCTTTCCTGGGTCAGTTCTACTTCTCTAGTACCGTCTGTCCTGCGTCTCACAAACGTTTGCAAGAACCTGGACAGATGGTACCGAGGGAGCCAAACATAAGGGCAACCATCGAACCAGACTTTACGAAACTAGACGCCTCCAAATCAGACAGCGCCCCCTGACCCCTACCCTCCTTTGCTACAAGGCTTTCATGTCCACTTCTTACAAGTTGACTGTACGATTGATCAAGGGCATAATCAGGGAAGACCTGAAGCCTCCTAATAACGACCAGAAAATCGATTTCATAATCTATCATCAAAGCAGGAAAACATCACATCTGCTTAAAAAACAACCCAGCACCAAGACCAGCGACTTTCCAGGGAATTCTTGTCACATACGAATTCCAATGCCCAAATGAGGATTGTACGCCACGCTTGTCATATATTAGGCATGACGAATGCTAGGTTGTCACCGACATCTTTCGTGTTGTCTATGAAGTGGAAGCCCGAAAACACACCAGAGATCCTGCCACAACACCATCTTCACGAGAGAGATGGAGAAGAAAGAGACGTTCTTTTTAGACTCTTAACCCGACCCTAGACGGCTTTAGATACTTGAGGCTCTCTACATCAACGAGAGATCCCCAAGTATGAAGCTGCAGACTGACGAACTCCATGTGTTACCCAGCGCTCGACAACTGACCTATCCCAGCAAGAGCGGGGAAAGGAGTGGTGACGTCACATATGTTTACGCCCGCTCGACATGCGGCGGCGAGATCTCATTGGTTGGACAAGTAAGTAGCTGCCTATCGCATTCATTTCTCATTGGTCAATAATTTTCCTCCTCATCCTTGACTTGTGGATACATACTTGGACCTCACAGTCCTTTCCTCACACTTGAAAATGTGACACAAGTCACAAAATGTTGTGTTACTGTATACCTATGAAGAATTGCACACGACTAACTTCCAACTGCGTTTGGTCCTACTTCTGCTAAGAACTTTGGCCAGCTTAAAGGTAATCTACCTGAATGGCATAAAAGAATCGTTAAAGTTGAGAACATCATTAAGAAACTCATGAATGCTTCCTGGCCTAGATGTCCCTTCCCTTCTGTCCTTATGAGGCTCCAGCAACACTCAGGAACCCATAATTGAATAGGTTCCAGCTGCAGGAGGTGGTGTCGTCGCTGGGAGTAACACTGTCTATGAGCGATAGGCTTTTGATCAGCTTCCAACGCTACAAAACCTCGGCGACAACACTTCTGGCACCCAGTAGCACCCACGCGAGATCATGTTCCCGCTGGTACATTTCATAACCAGACCTTCGCTGGAACTACTTCACGCCAGAATAAACGGACGCCTGTAATGTTCCATTCAGCTGTCATTGCCAGCGAACGTGTGAGCTGCCCGCCACAAGTGTGTTCCGTCCTCTCTCTCTCTCTCTCTCTCTCTCTCTCTCTCTCTCTCTCTCTCTCTCTCTCTCTCTCTCTCTCTCTCTCTCTCTAACTTCACTGCTCTCCTGCTCAAACTCAGACAATCAACGCCACGGATACCGTAAATCTAAATACAATTATGGGTAATTGCTACGTATTATGTATATCATATGCACTCATGTATAATGCTTGAATTAGTTCATCGTATATACGATGTAGCATGTATAATCCATGATGAATAATACATGAATCGCCATTCTATTCTTATGTTTGCAGAGACGGAACAGGTAGCTCAAGCCCTAATCATGGCCATCTCATTAACGCATATATATATATATATATATATATATATATATATATATATATATATATATATATATATCCTAGCCTGAGCCAGGCATCCATTCTATCGACCAAAACCCTAGGGGTGGATGAACAGCTGGATTGACTGTGCACTGACTGCCGCAGCGAGGATTCGAACCTGTACGCTCGACCTAGGGCGGCCCGTGAGTGCATCATGATCAGGAACCCTAACCACTACAACATGGAAGTCCATACAAAAGTTTTAATCATCTGTGTACAGGTTTAGCGTACAAGGCCAGGTTTAGTATTTCCACCTGTGTTTCCCGCCATGGCTATGGATGTTGTCCAGCGGATGTGGCATAATTGTGGAGTTGTTAACTAGCTGTCATTCGTGTGAGTCTGAAGTACTCACAGCTGTCGTAAGGAGATTGTTAACTATATCTAAGTCATTCATTATAGTCTGTCTTTGAGGTGAATCCGGTACGTCTGTTCCTCGAACGGATTTCCTGTAATCCATATGACCCACGAAATCCAGAGGCTTCGTTCTTGACATCGAGGCAGAAGCGGTGGTGGCTGTGTTGTGTACGGTCGCTTTATACAGTCGGGTTACGACAGACATTTCCACAGCTCAACACACCTGGAGCTCGATGGTTTCAGAAGCAGTGTTGCCTTGGGCCACGTAATGTTCTTTCCCCTTCATGAACGACCCAGTGGTATCAGTTTGTTGGTTAGTTAAGTTGGCGTAACTGGTAGTCAGCAAGGGTCATGATTTTTCGCTCCACATGTGAAAAAAAAAAAGATACATACTGTGAATAATCATAAATTCTCTGTTAAATGTATAATGTCTGTCATGACCAGTGGGCCATGGCCTCATTTTGGCCATGTGTTTTCATTTTGTCTTCTTATCAGTTCTTATGAAATGGCGAGTTTTCCAGATCTATAAGACGCTTGAATACTGGAGTTCATAAGATGCATAGATGTTGAGGCTTATGGATTGCTTGGATGCCCAGGTTTTACTATAAAAGGCTAAGGATGCTGAGTCTTACAGAATGCAGGATGAACAGGTTTATCCTGCATTATTAATCATTCAAACATTCGACTGAAAACATGACACAGTGAACAATCACTAAGTTCATCTTCAATAAGTGTTTATATGAACATCTGTATGAACATTTCTTGCACTCTCATCACATTGAAGAATTCATGGTACTTAGACGTTAATTATTCACTGAACATCAGGTAATGGATATAAGTATTCATTTAACAACAACACTAAACATCTGTTGCTTTTCGCAATAGATGCTCAGGGGACCTCATTGTCTCCCTGCATCAGCTGACATGGGTAAACAAAGTGGAATTTACGTCATCGAGTCTCAGCTGACTGGGGTAAACAACAGAGTTTATTCATGTGCTCGACCTTCAGCCAACGCAGGTAAACAATAAGTAATTTGCGACATCAAACATAAGCTGACTTGTATAAAATGCACGAAGTGGGTTGGTAATTTCATTTACCATTTTCCAATGTAGATATAGCATGAGAATACAATTAGCTTTAGCATTATGATTATACTTTTGATATGAAAAAGAAGCATGATTCCGCATTTTTCCATTCGTTGTCTAACCCAGGGTCAAACCTGGGTGCCATGATAAGGGCCCAGTTCAGTATCTTGCGCCACGATGTCACGTTTAGCCTGTGATCTGTTCTCCCACATCTGGTTTGCCTCTTCACTGTGCTCACGGCATTTTGATCGCTGGGTTTGGTCGACAGTAATATATCGTTGTGGTCTTCAATACTTTTTTGTCTATTTTTTTCTAAACATTTCATCATAGTTCACCTCTCTCTCTCTCTCTCTCTCTCTCTCTCTCTCTCTCTCTCTCTCTCTCTCTCTCTCTCTCTCTCTCTCTCTCTCATCTGTATTCAGAACTTATTTCAGTTTCATGAGTATATGAGTTTCGCACTGCTTCCCTCAAATGCTCATGTATTTGTTCGCTTCCTTTAGCTCACCTTTTGCGTTGCATATCGTTAAGATAGTTTCTATACCACAGTAAACGTCGACTGAACACATGGGATAAGCTTTAAGAAATCTGTTATATCCCGTTTTTCTGGTGACAGCAGATATTCTGTTACATCCTGTTCTTGGCTGTGATGTGACAACAGATCTGTGACACCAACGCCTTGTCCCGTTATGTGACGACCATTATGATGTGACAAGATCTGTTAGACTCTATCCCTGGTGTCGTTACGAGACAACAGGTCTTCTGTTACCGTTGTGATGTAATGTCAATACCACTCTGTTGTTTACTGAAAACCAAGATGGCTGCTCTACTGTTAGTACGTCCACCAACCACAAGTTACACCTCTGATGCCAAAGACTGTGGCAGGTAATTGGTAATGACCAGGCTATTAAGGGCCATTATAACCAATCCATCACCTTGCTTCCAACGACAGTTAGGGCTCAGACCCAGACCTTCAAAGTCGCGTATGACTTGGACCTGAGATCTTATCTTCGGATCATACCTTTGGACCTTAACTGAAAATATAACGTATCAAGGACTGGTTTTAATATTGGCGCCTGTCTGTAAGTGAATATATTGGGACCTGTCTGTAAGTGAATCTCAGAGGGTCCAATTCAGACACCAGTAATCGAACTTGGACAAGATAAACGAAGGATTTTGTCCCTACAAGTGAGACCTTCAGGATATACTAAAATGACTCTTACGTAATGATAGGCCAAGCGAACAGACCAAGTCAACAGACGGACCAAGCATACAGTCTAAGCTAACAGACCAAACTCACAGGCCAAGCAAATAAACAAAGCTAACAGACCAAATTCAACAGATCAGGCTAATAGAAATCATGCTCTTATTGTTACTAAATACTTTTGATCCCTAGCCTTAACAATAGCAGCTTCCATAATCACGACAACATCTCTGTAATTACACTAAATCTCACACATCTCCATATCCCCCCAGTCATCAGTTCTCGTATATAAGATTATTAAGTTCTTGACAAACGATCTTGTACTGTGTACCACTTTAGAAACCCAGAGTTTCCACACAATCGTAATGGAACTGTACTGTTCGAAGCAGATCCAGTAAGGATAAGATGGGTTAACATTACACACATCAGTTCGAGACAAAAGATTCGGAACACTGAACACTCGTGTCGAACAATTGGTATCATCATTGTCGCTAATGGTTGTTTGAGTGGGTGTCCTTGTTAGGGTCTTTTCCTTCACCGATAAAGAAAATGGTTAGTGGCCGCTTGGTGTAATCTCAGTAATGTTAGTAAGGCATTAAAGGCTTCAGCCAGGCTCAGGAACAGCTTCAGCCAGGCTCCGGGACAGCTTCAGGAAGGCTTGAAGGCGAATCTTAGTATGGTAATGTGTGCCTGGAGCTTATGTGGGATCACATGCAAGACCGAACTGTGTAAGTGCAGATGCGCTGCCCATCTGAGGACGTGTGTGTGTGTGTGTGTGTGTGTGTGTGTGTGTGTGTGATGATTACAATCTGTGTGTTAAGGGGAAAGAGTTTTACACTCGTGTTGCTCAGTCTCTTTTCTTTAGATATATGTGCCATGTCTTTGCTTCTGCGTATTTATGCACAGACACACACACACACACACACACACACACACACACACACACACACCACAGCCGAAGCCAGGTACCCATTTTTAGATCAGCCCCGAAGGAAAGATGAGCACCTGGGTTGGATGTGGGTCAACTGCCACACCCAGGATTCGGACCTACGTGGGTCTGACCCTGAGCTGGCTCGCGCTAGCTCATGGTCAGTAACCCTAGGTATGTAGGTAATAGGATATTTATTCATATGTGGAGTCCAACATATTCCTTATTTTCTCGTAAAAGTTTAATTGTTACATCACATATGATCGTTCTCTGAAGCCACTCATTGGATTCACTCTTATTCGCCATAATTTTCTACATTTTTCGTCTCTCTTGTTTTCAGTTGGAAACTATGTACCTTACTGATACCAGTTCGTGGTTATTTCTTATATATTGACACTAAATCTGTCGCTTTTCCATTCTCCTGCACAGCCAACCTTAATACGGACGCCTCTTAAACAACATCCCCATAAGCTTCTTTTGCTGTTTCCACCACCCATCTGCCTGGGGACAAGTGGGTGAGAAGGCCCTTCAGCTCCACGAAGTCTGAGCGGGTTAAGCTTCTTCAGGAATCGCCTTACTTCCACAAGGTCTCACTTCAGTGTTCTGCAGGTTAGCTCACGCCTTCAGACTGGAGGAACGACGGAACCTTCTCTTTAGGCAAACCACGCTCAGAAACTGGTGTCGAATTACATATACGTCCTCAATATCACAGTCATCTGTCTCTAAATCATTTTCCTTATTATTTTGGTCTTATAAAGTAATCAGACCACTTTAATGCGGGAAATGATTTAGAGATTTAATATTTATCTTCTTTTTATCTGTTTATTTCTTGTTCTCATTTTCTCTTCTTGGTGAATTGGCTCTCTCATATATCTTTTGAACACCTTCTTACACACAGCGTACTTTGTATCTCTTTGTATCTCCCTCACATTATTTTTGTGTTCCCATTTGCATTGTACGCCTCTCTCCAGTTTCATCTCGCCTACCTCTTCTTTTGGTGCCCATTTCTTTACTCCTTCGTTGTACAGTCTACAGAATCCATTGCGATGGCGCAATTCCAGGGTAAGTGAATCTTGGTCTGTAACGCTAACCACTACACCACGGAGGCCCGTGTCTGTGTGTGTGTGTGTGTGTGTGTGTATAAGAGAGAGAGAGAGAGAGAGAGGAGAGAGAGAGAGAGAGAGAGAGAGAGAGAGAGAGAGAGAGAGAGAGGAGAGGGGTCTGTGAATGTCAAAACATGAAAGTATTGCGATTTCTGGACATCGAATAACAAAACTTTTAGTTGTATAATAAAAACGACTGTATCAGTGGTGCGTCATTTTATGTATGACGAATGAAATTACTAGGGAGTTTAGTTACTTGATATACCATGCTTCACGTTAGATGTACCATACTTCATGTTAAATGTACCATATTTCAAGTTAAATGTACCATACTTAACGTTACAATGTACCATACTTCACGTTAAATGTACCGTACTTAACGTTAAGTGTGCCATACTTAACGTTAAATGTACCATACTTCACGTTAAGTGTACCATACTTCACGTTACAATGTACCATACCTAACGTTAAGTGTACTATACCTAACGTTAAATGTACCATATTTAACGTTACCATGTATCATACGTAACGTTACAATGTACCGTGCTTAACTTCACAATGTACTTAACTTTACAATGTACCGTGCTTAACTTCACAATGTACTTAACTTTACAATGTACCGTACTTAACATTAAAATGTATCATACGTAACGTTACAATGTACCGTACAGAACTTTATAATGTACCGTACTTGATTTTGCAATGTACGGTACTTAACATTATAATGTATCATACAAAGCTTTACAATGTACCGTGCTTAACATTATGATGTATCATGCATAGCTTTACAATGTACCGTACTTAACATTATGATGTATCATACATAACGTTACAATGTACCGTACTTAACATTATAATGTATCATACATAGCTTTACAATGTACCGTACTTAACATTATAATGTATCATACATAACGTTACTGTGTACCGTACTTAACGTTACATCACCAAATACTGAGCAGGTCGTTCTCTCTCCTATAGAAGCTTCACGAGTCATCTGATTATATCACCTACATCGCCCTCACGCCCCAGGGCCTCCCATGATCCAGGAGACATGGCAGCTTGCTCTTTTGGAGGAGGCAACACTTGTTTTGTTCCCAGAAAGATCAAAGGTTCCTGGGCTCAGCTGTTGTGCTGCTTTCGAACGTAAGAGTGGATATGCACCGTCTCAAGTAATATTCTTTTCCATATTAATTTCGGGGGAGTATATACTGTAACGTATGTGGTCTCTCTGATGTTCATAGAACGGCAGATGAGACGATATAACATAGTCTACCTCACAACAGAAAACGAGGGTTATATGAAGGAAAGAACAGGATAAATATCGTATTTTAACATAGGATCTTTTTCTCATCTTACACGGAAATTGTGTCCCTCCTTGAGAAGCCTCTCGTCTACCAGCGAAAGGTATCCGGGCCTCAAATTTCCGCCAGAGACGGAAGATATAGCTCAGCCGACTCAATATGCAACTTTTGGGTTTGGACGCCAATACGAAAACCACAGGAAAAGTGCGCCAAACTCCTCCTGAGTCTTGGCGATATTCGGCCATTCCCAGCCAGCCCACCAGTTGAACCACGCCAAGGGCTGGCGCTCTCCTCTGCTCTTCCCCGCCATATAAAGTTCAATGACTTCATCCATAACTCAAGGGAAAAAAAAGTTGGTTAATTACATTTATTCATGGGATATATCTGGCTTAGTTTCGACTCGGCATTCCAATAACTTTGGCTTAATGCATCGAGTGGTCATCAGTGGGGAAGTGTTTGGCTGGCTCTGAAGTGTTTGTGGAGAGTTTATATATACTTGACTGCTCCTATCCGTGGCTACATAGAAGTATTTTTAGTTTGACCAGTACCCAGTCTGCTGGGTATATATATATATATATATATATATATATATATATATATATATATATATGGAAATGGATGAAGGCAACGAGTATAAATGTATAAATATGTACATGTATATATATGTATATGTCTGTGTATGTATATGTATGTATACGTTGAAATGTATAGGTATGTATATGTGCGTGTGTGGGCGTTTATGTATATACATGTGTATGTGGGTGGGTTGGGCCATTCTTTCTTCTGTTTCCTTGCGCTACTTCACTAACGCGAGAGACAGCGACAAAGTATGATAAATAAATGAATATATATATATATATATATATATATATATATATATATATATATATATATATATATATATTAGGTACAGTAGGGTTGAGGGTCAAGTCAATTGTGAGGTGAGTTTGAATGGAGAAAAACTGGAGGAAGTGAAGTGTTTTAGATATCTGGGAGTGGATCTGGCAGCGGATGGAACCATGGAAGCGGAAGTGGATCATAGGGTGGGGGAGGGGGCGAAAATTCTGGGGGCCTTGAGGAATGTGTGGAAGTCGAGAACATTATCTCGGAAAGCAAAAATGGGTATGTTTGAAGGAATAGTGGTTCCAACAATGTTGTATGGTTGCGAGGCGTGGGCTATGGATAGAGTTGTGCGCAGGAGGATGGATGTGCTGGAAATGAGATGTTTGAGGACAATGTGTGGTGTGAGGTGGTTTGATCGAGTGAGTAACGTAAGGGTAAGAGAGATGTGTGGAAATAAAAAGAGCGTGGTTGAGAGAGCAGAAGAGGGTGTTTTGAAGTGGTTTGGGCACATGGAGAGGATGAGTGAGGAAAGATTGACCAAGAGGATATATGTGTCGGAGGTGGAGGGAGCAAGGAGAAGAGGGAGACCAAATTGGAGGTGGAAAGATGGAGTGAAAAAGATTTTGTGTGATCGGGGCCTGAACATGCAGGAGGGTGAAAGGAGGGCAAGGAATAGAGTGAATTGGAGCGATGTGGTATACCGGGGTTGACGTGCTGTCAGTGGATTGAATCAAGGCATGTGAAGCGTCTGGGGTAGACCATGGAAAGCTGTGTAGGTATGTATATTTGCGTGTGTGGACGTATGTATATCCATGTGTATGGGGGGGGGGGGTTGGGCCATTTCTTTCGTCTGTTTCCTTGCGCTACCTCGCAAACGCGGGAGACAGCGACAAAGTAAAAAAAAAAAAAATATATATATATTTGTGTGTGTGTGTTTGTGTGTGTGTGTATATTAGCCTAAGAGAGATACCCATCTTATCGACCAGAGCCTACGGGAGGAAGAACAGCTGGGCTAACTGTGGGCCAGTTGCCGCGACCAGGATTGGAACTAATGAGGACTTACCCCTGAGCGGCCGTCCTAGTCAGATGGTCTGTGCACACCGCTACCCTTCCAATCACCACTCTACCATCCCCCCATGCCATACACCTGCCATACACCTTACCAAGGATGTTCCACACATTTATAGCTCTGTAATTTGAACTGTAATTTTTGTCCTTATCTTTAATGCATCCCGCAGGTCCCCTAATTTCACATACTTTCTTCCTATACTAATTTGAACTCAGTATCTCTTTGGTATCATCGTACGCAATGCTTTTTCGAACTTGCTCATTTTCATCACCTCTTGCACTCATCTGTCACTTTCTCGTTTCCCAAAAAAATTACTATAAGATTTCAGTGTTGCCTCAACCAAGAAACGATCCATCATTTCGCGCGTCGTCAGCAAAGACAAGTTCTTCCGTAGCTTTGAAGGTTTCCTTCCCTTGCTGAAATCATATCCTGTACTTAGAAATACTACGAACTGTGTCATAATGAGGCATTGTGTGATATCTAAGGGAGTAAAACTAAGACTATAAGAAGTTAGATAACGACAAATTACACGATAAGAGCGGCGTGTCTCTTGCCTGCATCATCTATCAGAGTGTATTGGGGGAGACAGAGTGTATAGGGAAGACAGGGTGTATGTGGGAAGACAAGGTGTATGTGGGAAGACAGAGTGTATGGAGGAAGACAAGGTAAATCAGACTGGATCTACCGTTACACCATACCAGTTATCGGAGTGCTATATCTTGCATGATAACTCCACACTGTACATAAGTTATCAGCATCATTACATAATCCTTTCATATACAGAGCTCATAGAAAATGGGAGCAGATAAAGATCTTAACTCTAGATAAAATCTGGTCAAAATCACAAGTGCGGTTTCTTACACACGGTAAGAAACCTCGACAAGTTCCAGGTTGGTTCAAGTCCATGGCTGGTGAGGTTCAACCCAGTCGTATAGAGGGTGATAGAGACATACGGTGCGATGAAGCCAAGGTATGATATACCATAAGTGTGAAAAGGATGATAAGGATCGACACAATATCCAGACTGTCAATTGAACACCTCTTGACGACAACTGTCATTTAATTAAATCATGTAATGGTCAGTTTTACAACTGGTCTCCAGTAGGTGAACAAGGAGACGTTAAGAACATTAATGTTCGCCATTCATTAGACTCGGATCAGGAGAGAATAAGCAGTTTCGTCATCCCTGATTAAGGAGATTTGTTGACGAGGGTCTGAAGGCAAGCGACAGATCTTGCGCCCGAGGTAAAGGGGAGGCGAGTTATAGGGTGAGGGTGACACACACATAGACTAACCACCTGAAAAAGTGGGTAGGAAAGAGGGCGTCGTGGTCACAAGGTTTCAGTTCCTCAAGCGATGTGATGGAGTCGGTAATCAGCAGATGTTTGAGGTGAAGGAAAGACCGATTTGCCAATGCTTACAAACGAGGAGACGGAGCAAGAGAAGGGTTGATGGATATTAAGACACAGAACACTACAGTTTTAACATATCTTATGACCCTTCATGTCCACGATGTAGAAATTGTATGAGTCCGTAGACTGACATTCACTTTAGATTTCCTACACACATTTCTTTGACGTCTAATTATTTATTTATTTTCTTTATATAACAATCTAGCTTAAATCTTCTGTTTACTGGATGAGTACTGAATTGCCCTGCACTCTCAGCTCACACACACACACACACACACACACACACACACACACACACACACACACACACACAAATACACACACACACACACACACACACACACACACACACACACACACACGCACACATATGCCTCCATGGTGAAGTGGTTGGCGTCAATGACCAAGAGCCAGTCTTGTTAACAATAGAGTGGAACTTATACTCTCATGAGAAGAGAAAAGTTGAACTGATGTCCCCTGGTTGGTGGATGGGTTAGTTAGGCTATAGTCTTTTTAACACCTGGAAAGAGTCTACCATCTGATGTTAAAGATAATCATTAAACCCCAGTGTGTGTATAGCCCACGCTGGAAGTTCGCTTCCCAAGGTTTGCCTTGCTGTTCGAAAGTGCTGAAGACTTAGTGATACATACATATAAAAATATTGACCAGTATTATTAAGGGAAAGTTTCTGTCACTATATATATTGCCATACAACTTTGCACTTTTAGCCAGAGTATAATATGTCATGCCATACTACTTTGCATTCATAGCCAGAGTATAATATGTCATGCCATACTACTTTGCATTCATAGCCAGAGTATAATATGTTGTTTGTACCAGACCATTTCGGTGTATATACCTACAGATGCCCGGGTCTTGCTGTCTATCCTCTGATCTACAGATGGTTCTCATAAAAGTCACTTTCTCGCACTCCTTCCCTGGAAATTACAAGCGCTTACCTGAAAGTCGGGCAAAGGCAGTCGTCCAGTCTCTGATCTCGATCAAGGTTTCCCCCGTTGGTTCATACACACTAATGTGGGATGGATGGATGGTTGATATAGCCAGTTATCAAGAGACGTTTGCAGACTCTCTCTCTCTCTCTCTCTCTCTCTCTCTCTCTCTCTCTCTCTCTCTCTCTCTCTCTCTCTCTCTCTCTCTCTCTCTCTCTCTCTCTCTCTCTCTCTCTCTCTCTCTCTCTCTCTCTCTCTCTCTCTCTCTCTCTCTCTCTCATATCAGAACAGAACCAAGACGATTGCTTGTCTCCTTCTCTCTGTCTTCCACCGAGGTCCTGCCTCTCCCTCCTCCTCCTCCCCAACAGGTCTTATTTCCCTCACACTAGCCACTCATCTGTGACCTTCCCTCATGTTATATGTGAATGTCACTCCTCTTGTGATGTGACGCATTATGTGACGCATTATGTGAAGGAATTTCATGTGGGATTCGAGATTTTTTAGCATGTGATGATATTCATCTCCATCTTCTTTCTAAGCTGCGCCTCGTTTGTTGATTTACTGTGATATAAGTGAATGGCATAACAATGACTGGGGAGCATTGATGTTCATGATAGATAGAGTTAGTTATCTCTGACGTTTGCTTACAGTGTGAGTAGGAAGAAATGTACAGGTTTGATTCATTAGTAGTCTTGTAAGTGGAATTGTGATTGGACATGGGTCGTCTGTGACGCACTCTTTTCTTGAGAGAGAGAGAGAGAGAGAGAGAGAGAGAGAGAGAGAGAGAGAGAGAGAGAGAGAGAGAGAGAGAGAGAGAGAGAGAGAGAGAGAGAGAGAGAGAGAGAGAGAGAGAGAGCCAGAAATTCCAGATGGCCAAGGGGAAACAATACATTGCTACATGGTTATATGCTCATCTAATCTTCATAATGATTACTTCTTCGAACAGCTTTATTTCTCCATGATAAATATTTTACCCTCAGCCTATTCCTCTCTGTTACCTTCCCGTTCCATGGTTTTGTCGTCCTTGGTCCGTTGATGTGAGGATGTGTATTGGAGTCAGTCCTCCTAAACCTTCGTGAGACCTGAAGGTGGCGCTGTTGGAGGAGCTTCCTTGATGAGGCGGATCTGTGGAGCTCGGTGACAGAGCTCATTTACTAAGTGCACCGTATGTCTATTGCTCCTGAGCATCCCAGGGAAACACGCGCGCCTTAGAGTCGCCTGGAAATTCTGTCTGTGTTACTGTGAGTGCGTGGAAGACCTCGATCTCTCGTTCTTGTGTAGTGGATAATGACATGTGTTCCAGGACCTAGTCTTGTGGATAATGCCTTGTATCAAGGTATCTATCCTAGTGGATAATAGCCTGTACTGGAAGACCCATTCTTGTAGATACTAGCACGTATTACAGCAACTTGTGGATAATGGTATGTATTACAGAAGCTATTCTCGTGGATAATGGTATGTATTACAGAAGCTATTCTCGTGGATAATGGTATGTATTACAGGAGCTATTTCCGTGGATAATGGTATGTATTACAGGAGCTATTCCCGTGGATAATGGCATGTATTACAGAAGCTATTCCCGTGGATAATGGCATGTATTACAGAAGCTATTCTCGTGGATAATGGCATGTATTACAGAAGCTATTCTCGTGGATAATGGTATGTATTACAGAGGCTATTCTCGTGGATAATGGCATGTATTACAGAAGCTATTCTCGTGGATAATGGTATGTATTACAGGAGCTATTTCCGTGGATAATGGCATGTATTACAGAGGCTATTCTCGTGGATAATGGCATGTATTACGAGACTTATATTGCATGCATTACAATACCTATTTTTGCAAATGATAACATGCGTTACGGGACGTTTTCGTGTGGATGTGGATAAACGTTATCGGTATCATTTTTAGTACATGGGAAGGATAGATAAGAGATCCGATGGTCTATGACGAGATTCTCCTCTGAAGGATAGACATATCAACGTAAATTCCTGTTCTACATAGATAGGGGCAGGATAGTATAGCAGAGAGCACCTCTCTATCCCTCCATATCCTACGGCTTATCATTTGGATCACTATCTCTAATAGTGTTTACCTACAACCAAGATAAGACCAATAGGTCGATATTTTGAGAGGTATTCTGTTTTGAGAGGTATTTTGCTTTCTTCTTTTGGATTTCCTATTTCGTAAGTCGGTGTTACACTGGCGAGCGTCCAGTCATCCATTCCTCTAACTTCTGGCAGCAGTCTGTGAATATTTCAATGACCGGAATTGCTATCTTTTACAAGCACTTTTTTCTGCATTTCAGTAGTCAGGACCATTCGGATCATTCGGATTGATTTTTGTAAATAGTTAACTTCCCCCACAAACTTGAATGTCAAGTTTCATACATTTTTTTTTTTTTTCTCTCATTTTCTGTTCTTTGGGTTACGTTTTCTGATGGTGGTTCATTTGAAGAAAGTTCGACAATGAACATTAAATATTTGTTTGGTAAAGAAATCACTTCCTTGAAATCATTTGATAAGATGCAAATTACTGTTAATTAAAGGGAATGATACATTATCTTCCATACTATGTTTACTTTTTGTGTATTTAGCGAACACCATTGGGATTTTCTGACGTTGACATAATTCTCTCTTCAGATTCTCTTTTACTAATTCTAGTTTTCTCCCTAAAATAAAATAAATGATAATAAAAGCAAGATGGACTCTCCACCAACTGTTCCTCTCCCACTCTCCTTCTTCTTCCACACTTTATCTTCATCTGTCCCAACTCTTTAATTCTTCTTCACTTTCCTAAAAAGGAAAAAAGAAGAGAATTTAAAATCCCTAAAATCTCCTCTGTCCCAACTCTTCAATTTTTCTTTCTTTACTTTTCTAAAAAAGAAAAGATAAAAAATGAGAATAAAATAAAAAAAATCCCTATAATTTCCTTGTAAATATTGCAGAAATTGTATGAATCTGTAGACTGACATTCACTTTCGATTTCCTACACACATTTCTTTGACGTCTAATTATTCATTTATTTTCTTTATATCCCAATCTAGCTTAAATCCTATGTTTACTGGAAGATGGCTAGGATTACTGGTCCTTCTATCGTGGACGTCCATATGTGCTACAGGTTCTTTCTTGGGCAAAAGTTAAACGATATATTACTGTTGATTATATCACTATTTTGAGGAAGCTTTTTCTTGTGCAATACTGCATGTTTTACACGTATTTCCATTTGGGTAATGATATGCAATATGTTTCATACTAATGTTGAGGAAAGGCATTAAGTGATATGTAATGCTGACTCAGTCGCCTTATAGATTATGTACCAAGGGTATCTGTATGTATCACTGGATCTATCCTTGTGTGAGATGGAGTGTGTTCCAGGATCTATCCTTGTGTGAGATGGAGTGTGTTACAAGGCCTATCCTCGTGGATAATGGCATGTGTTACAAGGCCTACGCTCGTGGATAATGGAGTGTGTTACAAGACCTATCCTCGTGGATAATGGAGTATGTTACAAGACTTATCCTCTTGGATAACGGTGCGTGTTACAGGACCTATCCTCTTGGATAATGGCATGTGTTACAGGAACTATCCTCGTGGATAAGGGCATGTGTTACATGACCTATCCTCATGGATAATAGTATGTGTTACATGACCTATCCTCATGGATAATAGTATGTGTTACATGACCTATCCTCGTGGATAATAGTATGTGTTACATGACCTATCCTCATGGATAATAGTATGTGTTATATGACCTATCCTCATGGATAATAGTATGTGTTACATGACCTATCCTCGTGGATAATAGTATGTGTTATATGACCTATCCTCGTGGATAATAGTATGTGTTACATGACCTATCCTCATGGATAATAGTATGTGTTACATGACCTATCCTCATGGATAATAGTATGTGTTACATGACCTATCCTCATGGATAATAGTATGTGTTACATGACCTATCCTCATGGATAATAGTATGTGTTACAGGACCTATCCTCATGGATAATAGTATGTGTTACATGACCTATCCTCATGGATAATAGTATGTGTTACAGGACCTATTCTCGTGGATAATGGCATTTGTTGCATGTCATATCATTGTGGATAATTCCATACGTAACAAAACCTATCCTTGTAGGTAATAGCATTTGTCATACGTTGTGAACTCTATTCACGGATTAAAGTCCTTATGAAGTCCAGACCTTATGTAAGGAATAGATTAAGGTGAAGGAGATAAAGAAATAAGAAGAGGAAGAAAGTCATAGAATTTTGGAGAGGACTAAAAAATCCTACCCTTTAAAAAGGGTCAAATCGCATCAGTTTGGGAAAAAAACATAAGAAAATAGATTTCCAAGAGTGGATTGCATTAAGTGGACTGTGTGTGTACTCGATGCCGTTAAGTAAGTACTTAGAATTAGAACCTTTTTTCATGATGAGAGAGCATTTCTCCAAGAAAAAGCGAATGCATTAATCCTTCAAGGCACTTATTCTGAAGAATGTCTGACATATGAATAGGATTTCTAGATTTCTTGGATGCATATTCATTATCACTTCGAGTAATGCAGTGAGTAACGTAGTTAGTAATGTAGTGAGTAATGTAGTGAGTAATGTAGTGAGTAATGTAGTGAGTAATGTAGTGAGTAATGTAGTTTCCAAGATAGATTAGATCTTGCGGGGAAACCAGGTTTGTTTATTTTGCCCAGCTGTGGAATTAGAGTCGTGGGAAAAATGGTAAAGTTGCTAAGTTTTTTTGGGGGAAAGGGAAAATGGAAATTAACAGGATTACAGGGGGGACTGAAATGAATTAGATTACTTTTGTTCATCTTGGGAGATCCTTACCTAATTTCATACTGGTAGTTGTGACGAGCAGAGACTTAGACCGACCTAGAGATAATAAGAAGGCGAATTAAGAGTAAGGGGACATGTGCTGTGTTGATTCATCAGTGTGAGAGCAATTGTTCATTGAAGTAAATGAATCTGTGATGATGATAATGAAGGAGGTTCAGGGCAGGACAGAGCCCTAAGTAAGCTTACAAGACCTGTTGTTAAGGATAATGAAACATACTCACAGGACCTTTTATTGTCGATAATTGTAGTATACATTTCCAGTACCATTTTGCACCGATACCATCATCTTGTGGATGATGTCATATGTGTTCAAGATCCATTTCTGTGGATACCAGCGTATGTCAAGTGGCCAATTCTTGTACAGGACGGTTACATATATCATCAAGACCTATTCATGTCAGTGTATTACAGCGCCACCTCTTGTGGGTAAGATCATGAGCAACAAAAGGTAATGTTGTGGATAATGAACCTTACTCCTCATTCATACTTTGCTAGAAAAAGAGATGGTATAGTTCGTCTACCTTACGGGAAAAATCCTCTACCTTCTGTGTCCTTGGCTTTCATCCTTCTTGGCGCAATCATAGTCAATTTCTCTGTCCGTTTTCGTCATCCAGTCCCTCTCGAATTGGTCTAGTCTCGTTGCCTCTAGACTTTGCTAAACGAGTGTGATGTGGGAGTAGTTCGAGATGACAGTTTCAATGTTCTTAGATGTGTGTGTGTCCCTCTCTCGGGGTGCCGACTACGTGGTAGAGGCGGTGGAGGTAAGGTGAAGTCATATGATAATATCACGTGTGGAAGGCTCAATCGAATCCCCTCCTCACCCCAACAAATAGCGACGACAACTTCCTCTATCAAGCCATCACCGAGCCGACGAAGGGAGCCAATATACCTGATTTAGTTCTTGCATCCCAGGAGATCTTAGTAACTAATCCCCGCCCGTGCTGGTGAACATCTAGACACTTGTGACCATAACATGGTTAGGTTCGACGTAGATGTCAAAACCAATTCCCTTAAAACCAGCATCATTACCCCAACTTTAAGAGATCGGATTCTACTAGGTTGAGCGGCGCATTAAAGGATCTCACTCTTGTCAGTTTATGGCCAAAGGAATTATGGGCCAGTTTTAAGCATCAGTTTATGCATCAACATGATGTTTTGGATCCTATGCACGACAGAAACTTGAAAATCAACATCAGGTCTAGATGAAACTTCCCAGACATCGCAAGAGCCCTACAGCGCAGAAATAAACTACAAGCTTAAGAAAGCAGACAGTGACCCAAATACTGCAACGCAATATAGCTGTCAGGAGAGACGTAAAATGACTTATTAAGCAAGGCAAGAGAGAACATGAAGTAGGTCTTGCAAGACATAATAACAGATCCTAAAGGATCTAATAGATGATCAGTAATGAGGAACGTATAAAGGGTGGGATAGGAACCTTTGTAAAGGAAGATCGGAAACACATTGTGGGTGATAAGAGAATAGAACATCCCTGAACAAGATTTTAGTTCTGATTTTACTCTAGAAAGCAGTAAAACGACTTTTGATATTGATAAACAGCATTCACACGATACCAGCATTTACCGTCACAATTAGTGATGTACTAACACATAAGTTCAAGATTAATGATAGTCCAAGTCTTGATCTTTTCAATTCACGAGTAATTAGAAACATCAGTCACGATATTGACAAACCTTTAACCTATATTTCAACCAATCTCTCCCGGAGGGAATTAGTCCCGTAGGACTGGAAACTGACAGACATTACACCTATATTCGAAAAGGGAAGCCATTAAATGCATGGCAAATACCGTCTCATTACCCTCACATCAATAATATATATACAAACTTTTGAAGTCGATTATTCGAGATGAAATCGCAGTCTACCTGGAACAAGACCGTCTGATCGATAATAGACTCTGATCGATAATAGACAACACAAAGAAACGCCACGTCTTAAACAGATCCTGATCAAGAATGGATACAAGAACTCCGATTTCGACAGACAGTTAAGATCCCTCATACAAAACAAACTCGCAGCGGATGTACATATAAGCAAGACAGCAAAACACACACAATACATCACTGCAGCTGAATGTCAACGGCAATACAAGACAGATGAACGTGTACTACGAGGCATCGTCTCGAGAAACATCAGTCACACATCACAAGATGATAAAAACAAGCTGGTCATCTACGAAAGAAAGAAACAAACAAACAAAACTTACGAGCGATCGGGGCCTAAACATACTGGAGGGTGAGAGGCGTGCAAGGAGTAGAGTGAATTGGAACGATGTGGTATACCGGGGTCGATGTGGTGTCAATGGACTGAATCAGGATATGTGAAACATCTGGGGTAAACCATGGAAAGGTCTGTGGGGCCTGGATAGGGAGTTGTGGTTTCGGTGCATTACACACGACAGCTAGAGAACGAGTGTGAACGAATGTGGCCTTTATGGTCTGTCTTTCTGGCGCTACCTCGCTGAAGGAGGGGGTAGCGATGCTGTTTCCTGTTGGACGGGGTAACGCTAGGAATGGATGAAGGCAAGCAAGTATGAATACGTACATGTGTATATATGCATATGTCTGCATATATGTATATATAAATATATATATATATATATATATATATATATATATATATATATATATATATATATATATATATATATATATATATATATATATATATTTTTCAAACTATTCGCCATTTCCCGCATTAGCGAGGTAGCGTTAAGAACAGAGGACTGGGCCTTTGAGGGAATACCCTCACCTGGCCCAATTCTCTGTTCCTTCTTTTGGAAAATTAAAAAAAAAACCGAGAGGGGAGGATTTCCAGCCCCCCGCTCCCTCATATATATATATATATATGAACAATGGAAGTAAGGGGAGTGGGGGAGGAATGGGATGTATTTAGGGAATCAGTGATGGATTGCGCAAAAGATGCTTGTGGCATGAGAAGAGTGGGAGGTGGGCTGTTTAGAAAGGGTAGTGAGTGGTGGGATGAAGAAGTAAGAGTATTAGTGAAAGAGAAGAGAGAGGCATTTGGACGATTTTTGCAGGGAAAAAATGCAATTGAGTGGGAGAAGTATAAAAGAAAGAGACAGGAGGTCAAGAGAAAGGTGCAAGAGGTGAAAAAAAGGGCAAATGAGAGTTGGGGTGAGAGACTATCAGTAAATTTTAGGGAGAATAAAAAGATGTTCTGGAAGGAGGTAAATAGGGTGCGTAAGACAAGGGAGCAAATGGGAACTTCAGTGAAGGGCGTAAATGGGGAGGTGATAACAAGTAGTGGTGATGTGAGAAGGAGATGGAATGAGTATTTTGAAGGTTTGTTGAATGTGTCTGATGACAGAGTGGCAGATATAGGGTGTTTTGGTCGAGGTGGTGTGCAAAGTGAGAGGGTTAGGGAAAATGATTTGGTAAACAGAGAAGAGGTAGTAAAAGCTTTGCGGAAGATGAAAGCCGGCAAGGCAGCAGGTTTGGATGGTATTGCAGTGGAATTTATTAAAAAAGGGGGTGACTGTATTGTTGACTGGTTGGTAAGGTTATTTAATGTATGTATGACTCATGGTGAGGTGCCTGAGGATTGGCGGAATGCGTGCATAGTGCCATTGTACAAAGGCAAAGGGGATAAGAGTGAGTGCTCAAATTACAGAGGTATAAGTTTGTTGAGTATTCCTGGTAAATTATATGGGAGGGTATTGATTGAGAGGGTGAAGGCATGTACAGAGCATCAGATTGGGGAAGAGCAGTGCGGTTTCAGAAGTGGTAGAGGATGTGTGGATCAGGTGTTTGCTTTGAAGAATGTATGTGAGAAATACTTAGAAAAGCAAATGGATTTGTATGTAGCATTTATGGATCTGGAGAAGGCATATGATAGAGTTGATAGAGATGCTCTGTGGAAGGTATTAAGAATATATGGTGTGGGAGGCAAGTTGTTAGAAGCAGTGAAAAGTTTTTATCGAGGATGTAAGGCATGTGTACGTGTAGGAAGAGAGGAAAGTGATTGGTTCTCAGTGAATGTAGGTTTGCGGCAGGGGTGTGTGATGTCTCCATGGTTGTTTAATTTGTTTATGGATGGGGTTGTTAGGGAGGTAAATGCAAGAGTCCTGGAAAGAGGGGCAAGTATGAAGTCTGTTGGGGATGAGAGAGCTTGGGAAGTGAGTCAGTTGTTGTTCGCTGATGATACAGCGCTGGTGGCTGATTCATGTGAGAAACTGCAGAAGCTGGTGACTGAGTTTGGTAAAGTGTGTGGAAGAAGAAAGTTAAGAGTAAATGTGAATAAGAGCAAGGTTATTAGGTACAGTAGGGGTGAGGGTCAAGTCAATTGGGAGGTGAGTTTGAATGGAGAAAAACTGGAGGAAGTGAAGTGTTTTAGATATCTGGGAGTGGATCTGTCAGCGGATGGAACCATGGAAGCGGAAGTGGATCATAGGGCGGGGGAGGGGGCGAAAATTTTGGGAGCCTTGAAAAATGTGTGGAAGTCGAGAACATTATCTCGGAAAGCAAAAATGGGTATGTTTGAAGGAATAGTGGTTCCAACAATGTTGTATGGTTGCGAGGCGTGGGCTATGGATAGAGATGTGCGCAGGAGGATGGATGTGCTGGAAATGAGATGTTTGAGGACAATGTGTGGTGTGAGGTGGTTTGATCGAGTAAGTAACGTAAGGGTAAGAGAGATGTGTGGAAATAAAAAGAGCGTGGTTGGGAGAGCAGAAGAGGGTGTTTTGAAGTGGTTTGGGCACATGGAGAGAATGAGTGAGGAAAGATTGACCAAGAGGATATATGTGTCGGAGGTGGAGGGAACGAGGAGAAGGGGGAGACCAAATTGGAGGTGGAAAGATGGAGTGAAAAAGATTTTGTGTGATCGGGGCCTGAACATGCAGAGTGAAAGGAGGGCAAGGAATAGAGTGAATTGGAGCGATGTGGTATACAGGGGTTGACGTGCTGTCGGTGGATTGAATCAGGGCATGTGAAGCGTCTGGGGTAAACCATGGAAAGCTGTGTAGGTATGTATATTTGCGTGTGTGGACGTGTGTATGTACATGTGTATGGGGGGGGGGTTGGGCCATTTCTTTCGTCTGTTTCCCTGCGCTACCTCGCAAACGCGGGAGACAGCGACAAAGTATAAAAAAAAAAAAAAAAAATATATATATATATATATATATTGTATTTATATATATTTATATATATTTATATATATATATATATATATATATATATATATATATATATATATATATATATATATATATATATATATATATATATATATATTGTATTTCTGAATGAACAAATCTACGAACGCAGTTAGTCTGATGTTGATTGAAAAGTCAGTGGTACTCAGTGGATCACGAAACAAGAGTGAAGTATCGAAAAGGAGAAAAAAAATACAAAGCAAAAATAAGATAAGAAATGACATCAACATTGACAAAAGCTGAGGTGTAGCGCTAAGAGCTATGGTGTAGCGCTAAGAGCTATGATTGCTGCAGTGAGAGGGAAAAAGGCAACATGAAATGTGTGTTGTTGGATGATGACGAACCGGATTGCTCCAACCAGACAGTTAGTCAGGAAGGGAATTGGTCAGCCCATCTGTTAATTGGCTGGTCACTGTTGGGTTAAGGAGTCTAAACAAGGAAGGAATTGCCCAGTCGATCAGTCAATAGTCCAACGACTGAATTCGTTAAGCAACCAATTGATAATTCAATCTGTTGTACAATGTCAAAATATGAGTCGTTCGCTTACGTAATTTATCGATGATTACAGATGATTATCTAACTGAATCCACTATCTATCAACTGATTAGTATAATCCAAGCCAATCCTATCCTTCTTGTTTGATCTATCACTCATTCCGTCATCTGATTGGTCCTTTGACAAACTAACTCAAACTGAAGAAATCAATCAATCAATCAAAACCAACTACCAATCAACATTACCAACCAACCAATCACATCATCAACCATTCAGTTAGCAATCCATCATTTGATTAATCAGATGCCAATCATTCCTATGAAAGAGCGAGTCAATAACTTAGCCAATAAATGATTCGGTTAATTAGTAGACCGAAGGGACAAAAGAAGTTAGTTATCCAGTCAGCCAATCACTCAGGCAGTGGCTGGACGAACACTCTATGTCTCTCCATTTCCCTTGATTAAATTCCCTCTTGAAGGGCGAGTGCCATAGAGTAATTAGCTACGTCTCCGTTGTTCGACACACATCTATTTCCCTTCATATACATATCGGTGAACCAGAGGAGGATGGGGTCCTACTTTTCATTCAGGTTTTGACCAGCACAACACGGTGGGTCAGGTCACATCCCCATGTGTTGCAACTACGAGGTCATCAAGGTCATAGCTGGAAGGGGGTGGGTCATAATGTTGATATCATCAACAAGATCATTATCAACCATCAGCCAACGTGTCTTGACCCCATATGACCCAGGGTCATCATACCCTGAGAGTCAAGGTCACAGTAGGGTTAATGGTGGGTTTTCATATCCGCTCCATTACTTTTGATCCACTGTGTGGGGGAGTGGAATATGCCATTTTTGATCCACTGGGGGAATATGCAATGATCACCTTTTTTTGCATTTATTATCCACAATGTGTTACAAAGCTACCCATAGTAAATATGTGGTGGCCCCATACACTGGCCACATCTCATTTGCATATGTTGCAGAGAATGTTAAGCCCACCCCAAACCCACCTCAACCCCACCACTACCACCACCAGACTACACGCTGCTGCCACCAGCTGTATCTGTCAAGTCAGAGGTGGAATTATTACTTTTCCAGCCCGTCGCCAAAGGAGAGCGCAGCGCGTTTCAAATAAACTTATTCATTCCCGAAGAATAATTTTTACTCCTTTGAAATTTCGATTCTCGGCCTCTTTTGTCGTGACTTGCTTACCTCCCCTCCCCCCCAGGTCTCTCTCTCTCTCTCTCTCTCTCTCTCTCTGCCTGTCTGTCTGTCTCTCTCTCTCTCTCTCTCTCTCTCTCTCTCTCTCTCTCTCTCTCTCTCTCTCTCTCTCTCTCTCTCTCTCTCTCTCTCTGTCTGTGTGTCTGTCTGTCTGTCTGTCTGTCTCTCTCTCTCTCTCTCTCTCTCTCTCTCTCTCTCTCTCTCTCTCTCTCTCTCTCTCTCTCTCTCTCTCTCTCTCTCTCTCTCTCTCTGCAGCAGCAGCAGTAACAGTAGCACCATCGCCAACATCACCACTGGCACAGCCACTGCATCTCCCTCACCACCACTGTGACAGACCCAGTGACTTCTAACACCATCATCATGGTGAGCCATCATCACCCAAATCCTCCATCATTCACACCACCACTATCGCCAACAATAGCACCTCCAACTTCATTATCACCACCACCATCGCCAACAGTGGCACCTCCACCACCATTATTATCACCACCATCGCCAACAATGGCACCTCCACCGCCATTATCACCACCACCATCGCCAATAATGGCACCTCCACCACCATTATCACCACCACCATCGCCAACAGTGGCACCTCCACCACCACTATCACCACCACCACTATCACCACTACCTTCTCAACCACTATCACGTGGACCACAACCACCATCGGCCAACTCAGCACATGAGCCCTCCTCATGTCCCTACTCTTGAAGGACCACGACAATGCCACCTGCTCTCTCACACACGCACGAGAGAGAGAGAGAGAGAGAGAGAGAGAGAGAGAGAGAGAGAGAGAGAGAGAGAGAGAGAGAGAGAGAGAGAGAGAGAGAGAGAGAGAGAGAGAGAGAGAGAGAGAGACAGACAGACAGACAGACAGACAGGCAGAGAGAGAGAGAGAGACAGACAGACAGACAGGCAGAGATAGAGAGAGAGAGAGAGAGAGAGAGAGAGAGAGAGAGAGAGAGAGAGAGAGAGAGAGAGGAAAAAAAAAAGTGACACAGCATTTTCATGCATGGAAGAAAAATCCGGAGATATCGAAGACCTTTGGCATAGCTATGATAAAATCTGTTTTCCGAGGTTGTGAATAGAAATGGCTCAGGGAAATCTAAAAATATTTCTTAAATCGTCGTTGGTGGAAAGTTGTTCCAGTCTTATGCGTAGTGAAGTATATAAACAGCACCGTCGTCTTCCGCCATAGAAGCAAACACAAGTAAACAAATGGTACCCACCTCTGGTTGTCCACCTGCGAGGAAGGATTTTTGGCCACTTTCTTGCCCGTTTTCTTGAAGCGACATTCTTCCCGAGCGTCAGGCGGAGATTTTGCATATAAACTGCTGAAAAACTCACCTGAGTCGGCCATAAATCAAGCGCTGATAGATGACACATGCATATATCTGGCTCCTCCTGACTCCACCAGCCGCCCCTCCACCTAATATTTCACCTGCCATCCAAGGTATATCATGTTCTCAACATGTTCTGAACTGATGCCACCACAACCAAGGTATATCATGTTCTCAACATGTTCTGAACTGATACCACCACAGCCAAGGTATATCATGTTCTCAACATGTTCTGAACTGATACCACCACAGCCAAGGTATATCATGTTCTCAACATGTTCTGAACTGATACCACCACAGCCAAGGTATATCATGTTCTCAACATGTTCTGAACTGATACCACCACAGCCAAGGTATATCATGTTCTCAACATGTTCTGAACTGATACCACCACAACCAAGGTATATCATGTTCTCAACATGTTCTGAACTGATACCACCACAGCCAAGGTATATCATGTTCTCAACATGTTCTGAACTGATACCACCACAGCCAAGATATATCATGTTCTCAACATGTTCTGAACTGATACCACCACAACCAAGGTATATCATGTTCTCAACATGTTCTGAACTGATACCAATACAGCCAAGGTATATCATGTTCTCAACATGTTCTGAACTGATACCACCACAGCTATGGTATATCATGTTCTCAACATGTTCTGAACTGATGCCATCACAACCAAGTTATATCATGTTCTCAACATGTACTGAACTGATACCACCACAACCAAGGTATATCATGTTCTCAACATGTTCTGAACTGATACCACCACATACAAGACAGTTCTTGTATTAATCTTAATCTTCTTAACTAATACAACATAAATTCCGTTCAATTTTTAATAGAATCATTTTTCATTGACAAGGGAAGGCATATGTGGACACAGAAGCAGATGGGACAGTTGAGAAACTAAAGTTTAGCTTCTCGATTAGTTTTTGATTTGACTGTTAGCTGTCGCAGTCCGGAATTACGTTGTTGTTATGATGGCGGAAACTGGATCAGGTTAGTTTCCTTTGAGCCTCAGAAATATGATCATGAGAAGGTTCAATTCATCCCTTTGCTAATGAATACATGCACACTTCAACTTGAAAACGTTATCTTGAATAATGTACAACGAACTGATCTCTAACATCAAGTGAATATCTTTCATGACCTTGAATATAATTCATATATGGCTTCATACGTTTCACGTAATACACATTGATAGAAACAGACATTAAATTATTTCAAATAATTCATTTGCGAGATAAGTTGACTTGTAACATTATAGCTCGAAATATACAGATTCTTAAGGGAATATATATATATATATATATATATATATATATATATATATATATATATATATATATATATATATATATATATATATATATATATATATATATATATATATATATATATATGTATATATATATATATATTTTTTTTTTCATACTATTCGCCATTTCCCGCGATAGCGAGGTAGCGTTAAGAACAGAGGACTGGGCCTTTGAGGGAATACCCTCTCCTGGCCCCCTTCTCTGTTCCTTCTTTTGGAAAATTAAAAAAAAACGAGAGGGGAGGATTTCCAGCCCCCCGCTCCCTTCCCTTTTAGTCGCCTTCTACGACACGCAGGGAATACGTGGGAAGTATTCTTTCTCCCCTATCCCCAGGGATAAAATATATATATATATATATATATATATATATATCCATAAATGCTACATACAAATCCATTTGCTTTTCTAAGTATTTCTCACATACATTCTTCAAAGCAAACACCTGATCCACACATCCTCTACCACTTCTGAAACCGCACTGCTCTTCCCCAATCTGATGCTCTGTACATGCCTTCACCCTCTCAATCAATACCCTCCCATATAATTTACCAGGAATACTCAACAAACTTATACCTCTGTAATTTGAGCACTCACTCTTATCCCCTTTGCCTTTGTACAATGGCACTATGCACGCATTCCGCCAATCCTCAGGCACCTCACCATGAGTCATACATACATTAAATAACCTTACCAACCAGTCAACGATACAGTCACCCCCTTTTTTAATAAATTCCACTGCAATACCATCCAAACCTGCTGCCTTGCCGGCTTTCATCTTCCGCAAAGCTTTTACTACCTCTTCTCTGTTTACCAAATCATTTTCCCTAACCCTCTCACTTTGCACACCACCTCGACCAAAACACCCTATATCTGCCACTCTGTCATCAGACACATTCAACAAACCTTCAAAATACTCATTCCATCTCCTTCTCACATCACCGCTACTTGTTATCACCTCCCCATTTACGCCCTTCACTGAAGTTCCCATTTGCTCCCTTGTCTTACGCACCCTATTTACCTCCTTCCAGAACATCTTTTTATTCTCCCTAAAATTTACTGATAGTCTCTCACCCCAACTCTCATTTGCCCTTTTTTTCACCTCTTGCACCTTTCTCTTGACCTCCTGTCTCTTTCTTTTATACTTCTCCCACTCAATTGCATTTTTTCCCTGCAAAAATCGTCCAAATGCCTCTCTCTTCTCTTTCACTAATACTCTTACTTCTTCATCCCACCACTCACTACCCTTTCTAAACAGCCCACCTCCCACTCTTCTCATGCCACAAGCATCTTTTGCGCAATCCATCACTGATTCCCTAAATACATCCCATTCCTCCCCCACTCCCCTTACTTCCATTGTTCTCACCTTTTTCCATTCTGTACACAGTCTCTCCTGGTACTTCCCCACACAGGTCTCCTTCCCAAGCTCACTTACTCTCACCACCTTCTTCACCCCAACATTCACTCCTCTTTTCTGAAAACCCATACTAATCTTCACCTTAGCCTCCACAAGATAATGATCAGACATCCCTCCAGTAGCACCTCTCAGCACATTAACATCCAAAAGTCTCTCTTTCGCACGCCTGTCAATTAACACGTAATCCAATAACGCTCTCTGGCCATCTCTCCTACTTACATAAGTAGCATTGTATGTAGCATTTATGGTTCTGGAGAAGGCATATGATAGAGTTGATAGAGATGCTCTGTGGAAGGTATTAAGAATATATGGTGTGGGAGGCAAGTTGTTAGAAGCAGTGAAAAGTTTTTATCGAGGATGTAAGGCATGTGTACGTGTAGGAAGAGAGGAAAGTGATTGGTTCTCAGTGAATGTAGGTTTGCGGCAGGGATGTGTGATGTCTCCATGGTTGTTTAATTTGTTTATGGATGGGGTTGTAAGGGAGGTAAATGCAAGAGTCCTGGAAAGAGGGGCAAGTATGAAGTCTGTTGGGGATGAGAGAGCTTGGGAAGTGAGTCAGTTGTTGTTCGCTGATGATACAGCGCTGGTGGCTGATTCATGTGAGAAACTGCAGAAGCTGGTGACTGAGTTTGGTAAAGTGTGTGGAAGAAGAAAGTTGAGAGTAAATGTGAATAAGAGCAAGGTTATTAGGTACAGTAGGGGTGAGGGTCAAGTCAATTGGGAGGTGAGTTTGAATGGAGAAAAACTGGAGGAAGTGAAGTGTTTTAGATATCTGGGAGTGGATCTGTCAGCGGATGGAACCATGGAAGCGGAAGTGGATCATAGGGTGGGGGAGGGGGCGAAAATTTTGGGAGCCTTGAAAAATGTGTGGAAGTCGAGAACATTATCTCGGAAAGCAAAAATGGGTATGTTTGAGGGAATAGTGGTTCCAACAATGTTGTATGGTTGCGAGGCGTGGGCTATGGATAGAGATGTGCGCAGGAGGATGGATGTGCTGGAAATGAGATGTTTGAGGACAATGTGTGGTGTGAGGTGGTTTGATCGAGTAAGTAACGTAAGGGTAAGAGAGATGTGTGGAAATAAAAAGAGCGTGGTTGAGAGAGCAGAAGAGGGTGTTTTGAAATGGTTTGGGCACATGGAGAGAATGAGTGAGGAGAGATTGACCAAGAGGATATATGTGTCGGAGGTGGAGGGAACGAGGAGAAGAGGGAGACCAAATTGGAGGTGGAAAGATGGAGTGAAAAAGATTTTGTGTGATCGGGGCCTGAACATGCAGGAGGGTGAAAGGAGGGCAAGAAATAGAGTGAATTGGAGTCATGTGGTATACCGGGGTTGACGTGCTGTCAGTGGATTGAAGCAAGGCATGTGAAGCGTCTGGGGTAAACCATGGAAAGCTGTGTAGGTATGTATATTTGCGTGTGTGGACGTGTGTATGTACATGTGTATGGGGGGGGGTTGGGCCATTTCTTTCGTCTGTTTCCTTGCGCTACCTCGCAAACGCGGGAGACAGCGACAAAGTATAAAAAAAAAAAAAAAAAAAAAAAAAAAAAAAAATATATATATATATATATATATATATATATATATATATATATATATATATATATATATATACATCGACTGTAAATGTTACTGTAAGTTCAGACAGCAACTCTGAGACACCAAGTGTTTATTAGCTAGAGGCATCTTGTTAATTTCCCGATATCAAAATCATCAAGGCAGGAGACAGAGTCAAGATGTTCTTCTTAGTAAAAGCTTACATTGGAGGGTTTCATAAGAGGCACCAAACATTTTATAGCCAGTGTTTTGTTTTTTTATTTCCAGATATGATTTATGAACCTTTGTAGATTTCTGATGCTGTCTCCTGATCAAAATCGTCACCAAGATTGGTTGGACAGACAATAAAATCTTTTCTTTTTAGCGATAACAAAAGAAATAAAGTCACGTTTCTGTTGTACTTGTGAAGCGATTTATAATGGCCGGGGTGTACAAGCCATTGTTGAGGGATCTACTTAACTTCTTGAACAAGGAGATACGACCCTTGGGCATGACCCCTGGGGATGTTGGCGTGACCCTTGGGTATGACAAGCTGGTTAAAGGCCAGGCCATCGTACCAAAGGGTCGTTCAGTCGTGCTAAAAATTTTAGGTTTAAGGAAGGGGAAATGTGCTGGCATGTGGAGAGAGGGACTTGACAATGATGCCTTTACGCAATTCTGTTTTCTATGGTACACTCATGTTGTTGGTGTACTTAGGAGAGGGAAGTATGTGTCCTTGTACGTTGAAGCGAACATCTTGATGGATGTACGTGGAGGGAGAGATCAACTTGCTAATAACCGCGGATGAGGAAGGAACAGTTTGCTGATGTATGTGGAGTGAGAGAAGATTCATCTTAATGAATGTGGAGGAAGAGAATAACTTAATGATGTATGTGGAGAAGGAGAATACCTTGATGTATCTGGTGGAGTAGAATAACTTTTTGATGTATGTGAAGAAGGAGAGTAACTTGATGTGTATGAAGTAAGAGAATAAATCTGATGTGTGTGAAGGAGAATAGCTTGATGATGTGTGTGTGTGTGTAGGAGGAGAATAACTTGTTGTTGTGTGGGGAGAATGTGAAATCCTTGCCGATTTATGTGGGCTGAATAAAGTGCATTAGTGTCTTTATGTATATATTCGTGTCATATCATCCTGGAAATACCCGAAAGGATGAAATATATTTATATATTTTGAGATGTATTTTGTCTTTCCATTAACATTTGACGGCACCTTGTTCCAGTGAACAAAGGTTCTATTTAGAATAGCAGGTTTTTCACATTCGAGTTACATCTTCTAGCTGTTAGGTTGATTCTGTTTTGATAAATGCATTGTCCTGCATTTCAAAAAAAGGTCTTCATTGCTTGCACTGTCGAATTCATTTAAGAATTTTGAAAGCTTGCATCAAGCCCCCATCCAGTCTGCACTTCCTAGAGAAAAAGTATTCAATCCTCGTAGCCTCTTTTTGTATGGTAGGTTGCGTCGTGCTGGAATTGGTTTTGTAACCCTTATTTGTACATGTTCAAATTCTCCTTCATCCTTATTGGGCTTTGGGAATCAGCTCTGGAGAACATGTTCAAAATGTGGTTTTACCAAGGCCTTAAAATAGTGTCAGACTCTTTTCTGGTGTTTTGTATTCAAAGACTCTCGCTATAAAACCGAGCAATTGGTTTGCATTATTGCTTAATACTGTCCACTATTCATCCTCTTTGGCCTTTTCTTTTTTTACGATTCGTATACATGACTCAGTCTTTAGTAGGTTGAAACAATAAGACAGTTAATCAGCCAATTACTCAGTCACTCAGCTATGAATCACCACGGTAATCGTCCCTCCATATACATCAACCATTTGTTTTCTTCTTCCACAGAAGTCAAAAAGTTATCCTTTCGCCATCGTCTACATTGGCAAGTTATTGTCATCCTCCACATACCTCAAAAAGTTATTTTTCTCCTCCACATATATCAAATTGTTGTGCTACTCCTCCACATGCATCAGCAAGTTATCATTCTTCTTCTCCACCTACATCAAGTTATTACCTCTCTCCTCATATACGTTAAGTTGTTCTCCTCCGCAAGTTATTCTCCTCCTCCTCCTCCTCCTCCACATACATAAAGTTGTTCTCCTTTTCCACATACATGATTAACCTATTCTTTTCCTCCACATACACTGAAAACTGTTCTCTTTCTCCACATACATCAGCAAGCTGTTCTCTTCTCATCCGCCTGTGTATTAGCAAATTGATCTCTTCCTCCAAGTACATAAGCCTGACCTCCTTTTCCACGCATGAGGATAAAATGAAGAGAGAATAGCTGATATACCTTGGCTGTGGTGGTATCAGTTCAGAACATGTTGAGAACATGATATACCTTGGCTGTGGTGGTATCAGTTCAGAACATGTTGAGAACATGATATACCTTGGATGGCAGGTGAAATATTAGGTGGAGGGGCGGCTGGTGGAGTCAGGAGGAGCCAGATATATGCATGTGTCATCTATCAACGCATGATTTATGGCCAACTCAGGTGAGTTTTTCAGCAGTTTATATGCAAAATCTCCGCCTGACGCTCGGGAAGAGTGTCGCTTCAAGAAAACGGGCAAGAAAGTGGCCAAAAATCCTTCCTCGCAGGTGGACAACCAGAGGTGGGTACCATTTGTTTACTTGTGTTTGCTTCTATGGCGGAAGACGACGGTGCTGTTTATATACTTCACTACGCATAAGACTGGAACAACTTTCCACCAACGACGATTTAAGAAATATTTTTAGATTTCCCTGAGCCATTTCTATTCACAAACTCGGAAAACAGATTTTATCATAGCCATGCCAAAGGTCTTCGATATCTCCGGATATTTTCTCCATCCATGAATAGACCGCGCTATTTTTCTTCCCCTTAACACACACACACACACATACACACACGCACACACACACAGACTCACACGCACACATGCACATACACTCTCTCTCTCTCTCTCTCTCTCTCTCTCTCTCTCTCTCTCTCTCTCTCTCTCTCTCTCTCTCTCTCTCTCTCTCTCTCGTGAGCACGGGAGCAGAGATACCATTGTCGTGGCCATCTTCAAGGGTGGGTACATGAGAGGGGGCGCGCTAATGTGCTGAGCTGGCTGGCTGGTCGTGGTGTTGGGGGATTGTGGTGGTGATGGTGGTGATGGATATAGATTTCTTTTTCTATGTAGTGGTGATTCTAATGGCGTCAGTGGCGTTTTTGTGATAGTGGCTGCGATAGTGAAGCCATTACTGGTAATGGTAGGTGATAGTAGTGTTCCTAATGGTGAAGGCAAATGATGGTGTTAATGGTGATGATGTTGGTGGTAATGATGGTGAGGGATGATGATGATGGTGCTGCTGGTGTTGAAGGTGATTGGCAGTGTTGGTGATGATGGTGAAAGTGGTGGCGGGAAGTGGTGTATAGATGACGCATGTTGCGTAACGGGTGAGTGGATGGGAGAGAGAGAGAGAGAGAGAGAGAGAGAGAGAGAGAGAGAGAGAGAGAGAGAGAGAGAGAGAGAGAGAGAGATGGCGTTGGGAGGTCTTAGGGAGGAGTGAGAGATATTGAAGATGCTGGCATTGCCCTCTTGAGGGCAAGGGTGGAGTCTGGCTGCAAGATGTGAGCGGCAAACGAAGGAGGCAAAGGGTAAAGTTGATAGATCAAGGCGGAAGAAGAGAGAATGAGGAGGAGGTGGGATCAGACTCAAGGAAGATGAGGCCTCGTACATGAGGTAGTCAGTGTAAAGAAATGGAGTTCAGAGGAAAAGGAGAAGTGAAAGACAGTGGTAGTTCATAGACGGAGAAATAAGCGAAAGGGCGTAAAGACAAGTATGAATAAGAGGAAAAGGATAACGGAAGAGACAGTGGTAGTTCATAGACGCAGAAATAAGCGAAAGGGCGTAAAGACAAGTGAGAATAAGTATAGATGAAGAAACTGAAGATCATTATTCCAGCTGCTGGTTGAGTGGATGGTCACCTGGCTAATTCCCTGCTTTGTTGACTTACTGATTTATTGATCGATCTCAGCAATGATTGGTTGTGTTACTGATTAACTGGTTGAATGACTGATCCATCTTTCTTGTTTTTGACTGAACACCTGTTTGTTAACTGAGTGGTTGGTGTAGAGTGACTGACTTGTTGATTAGTGGACAGGTGATTAATTAGCTGGTTTCTTAGTTGATTTTGGTTAATCATTTGTCTAGGTAGAAACGGCTTATAACGAACCGTTCGTATAATCATATAAGGAATTGATTGGATAATCAGACAAGTAGATTATTGACCGTAACTTGCAAAAGTTGTTTCGCTGCTTGATCTATTGATTAATATGTGGCTGATTCAGTGATTAATCAAGTCATTACTGACTGATACCTTGACTGAATAACTCCTTTTTGGACTGATATTGACTGAAATCAATTGATTAATTGGATAGTTTCATATATGAGTGACTGGTTCATTCGCTAAACGACTGGCTACTCCCCCCCACCCCCGATTAACTGACTGACTGGATCGTTATCCACCAGTCAGCCAGTCTCCTACTCAACACCACATACTTACAATAGCCACAGCGTTTACAGAAGAAGACTCCATATGAACCTCTCTGAGCCGCTCTTCCTCAAGCATGTAAAGCGCCTTATTAGACCGAAGTAGGCAGATGCCCAATTATCTTGCCACTTCAGGTACAACCGTTCACCCAATTTCACAGGAGTGAGTGGCGTATTTGAGCTTATCAAGGAGGTATTGATGCCATGTTCGACCCATCATGGCCATAGACCTCTGGTGTAGGGGAGGCTGGATCGCTTTTATAGGGCTACAACGATGCTTTCCAGTAGTTTGTGAATATCTTTGTATACGTTTTGTCGATATGAACTCCTTTTGCACTTCGATAGTTTGAACTACTTCGACGAGGTCTCTAGGGGTCTTTTGGACGATGTTATTCAATACTTCTCAGTTTTATATTCTTGTTTACTTGTGGTTCTCATATATTTTACCGCCACATCTCACATTTTGAGAAAGTTCGGCCAGTATGGATGACGTAGATTTTAGTATCTTTTTAATGTTTTTGAGAAAATGCTTTGATCTGAATGCTTCAATTGTTTTCTGCGGACAGTGGACAAACTACCTATGTTTTTGTCACACAGACTTTCTGGCTGGATTCTCTCTGTTCACAAAATAAAGCATCACTCTGCGTGATCTTTACTCACACACTGACGAACCACTTTGACCCATGTAGGTATCCCTCACTCATGTGAAATAGATCACAAATGTAGACAGGTAAACATATCCAGCTCAATGCTCGTTTTCTTTACTTGAACATTGGTCCATCCCTTCACTTACAGAGGTTGTCGCCAGATGGCAATGAAAAGTCCTCAGGTGGAAGGATTTGCATGGAAGTCCATCAGAATATACTGGTTAGGCGTTATCCTCCACCAAGTGAAGCATAACAGACCAGAGCACGAAGCAGAACCACAATAGGTTTAGAAATGTTTGAGATAGTGATCCTTGTCATTATACACACAACAAGGACATGTAATACATGCTATTGTCTACGAGAAAAGGTACTGTAATTCATCTGTTATCCACCAGAGTACGTCCTGTAATGAATATCATTATCCACGAGAATAGCTCCTGTAATGCACCCCATTATCCACAAGTTACTGTAATACGAGCTAACATCTACAAGAATGGGTCCTCCACAATGATAGCTCCTGTAATGCATGCCATTATCCACGAGAATAGCTTCTGTAATACATGCTATTATCCACGAAAATAGCTCCTGTAATACATGCTATTATCCACGAGAATAGCTTCTGTAATACATGCAATTATCCACGAGAATAGCTTCTGTAATACATGCCATTATCCACGAGAATAGGTCTTGTAATACATGCCATCATCCACGGAAATAGCTTCTGTAATACATGCCATTATCCACGGGAATAGCTTCTGTAATACATGCCATTATCCACGAGAATAGCTTCTGTAATACATGCCATTATCCACGAGAATAGCTCCTGTAATACATGCCATTATCCACGAGAATAGCTTCTGTAATACATGCCATTATCCACGAGAATAGCTTCTGTAATACATGCCATTATCCACGAGAATAGCTCCTGTAATACATGCCATTATCCACGAGAATAGCTTCTGTAATACATGCCATCATCCACGGAAATAGCTTCTGTAATACATGCCATTATCCACGAGAATAGCTCCTGTAATACATGCCATTATCCACGAGAATAGCTTCTGTAATACATACCATTATCCACGAGAATAGCTTCTGTAATACATACCATTATCCACAAGTTGCTGTAATACGTGCTAGTATCTACAAGAATGGGTCTTCCAGTACAGGTTATTATCCACTAGGATAGATACCTTGATACAAGGCATTATCCACAAGACTAGGTCCTGGAACACATGTCATTATCCACTACACAAGAACGAGAGATCGAGGTCTTCCACACACTCACAGTAACACAGACAGAATTTCCAGGCGACTCTAAGGCGCGCGTGTTTCCCTGGGATGCTCAGGAGCAATAGACATACAGTGCACTTAGTAAATGAGCTCTGTCACCGAGCTCCACAGATCCGCCTCATCAAAGAAGCTCCTCCAACAGCGCCACCTTCAGGTCTCACGGAGGTTCAGGAGGACTGACTCCAATACACATCCTCACATCAACGGACCAAGGACGACAAAGCCATGGAACTGGAAGGTAATACAATGGAATTTTGAGGATGGGGTAAAATGATTGGCACGAATAGATAAAGCTGCTCGGAGACATAAGAGTTAATAGTCTTAGATGTACATATACTATCTAGCCATGTACTCTGTACTAGACTAGAGACGGGCTGAAATTTCTTGCCTCTCACAAATTAAGAAAGTGCATCACGGACGGTCGATGTACAGTCACAGTTTCACCATCACAAGTATCAAAGTGAAATGAACTGAACAATTGATATCAATGTCACCGTAGGGAAATTTCAATAAGGATCAACTTTAACAATGATCAACTTTAAAAAGTGAACATCAGTGTAACCCATTCGTCTGTATGCCGTTCATTTACGCCACTGTAGAATAGATATAGTTAACTTTCTGCACACATAAGAGACAGAGGACCGGGTTATATCTAGATAATCTTTTGTGTTATAGATACCCAAAACCCTCGCTGAAACTTCCTTAAATATTGCGTTGCGTCACGTGAGGAATGACTTTTGCAGAAGATCGTGTATGAGAATGGCTTTCACATTCTCAAGAATTCGTAAATACTCTCCCTTGTCTTTTCTTTTTCCGTTTTATAATTCTTCTATATTTCAATTAAGGCCTGGCCTTAATGTGGACTTCTGTCTGTGACTGGAACCTTCAGCATTTAAAAAGAAAAATATGTGTCAATATGTGTGAGTTTAGTCCTGCTGGGCCGCGTCAGGGTGTGTGTGTGTGTGTGTGTGTGTGTGTGTGTGTGCGTGTGTGGGAGATGTAGGAATCAACCAGTCATTTTGATCCCTTCCTGAGCAGTGAAACCAGCGTATTGAAATGATGGATATAATCTGCACAAATCCAGTGATAAGACTTTATCACCAGTTAGCCACAGATTGCAACATGAGCTAATGAGAAATCCTGATGTAGTCTAGGACTGAGTACCAGAATCTATCCGAATTCCAATTATGTATTTGTAAATTTGAAGGAAAAAGATTACTCAAATACAAAGCACGGGAGAGATAGCAATATATATACATAAACAGAGCAGAAATTAAATTCATCTTGTATGTGACCGTGAGAGTATAAGTGAGACCAAACTGTCAACCAAAGACACTTAAAGAAGAATGATCAAACCCCATCTGATCAATTCCCTACAGTGATATCAACAAAGACTGTGAAGACGTTTGAGCATCGCAGAGAATAACCAAGTATTTCGCAGGACGTTAAAAGATCAAGCAGGTCTTGCACAGGTAAATATTGATCACCAAGGCTTCATATAATACGCTTCAACACCTCGAGTAAGACCACAATAATGAGTCAATGGCGAACGACAGTGACTGTAAACACGACAACGACGACACAAGAGAATGGGTTACGTATCTCTGAGTCTTCACTGCAACTGACACAAACTAGTGAATTAAGGGAAAACGTAAAACCTTTTTAATTACCAGATGTAGATAGGAAGGAGGAAGTTCAGTATATTGCGTTCAAATGCAGATAAAAGATGAATTTACTTAGTAAGACTGAAAATGAATATATACATCCAGATGTTACCGGACTGCGCCTGCATGATGTCACACCACGAGTGAAAAGTTTTCACCATTGGCGAGATTATATTACTGGGAGCACAGTCCCGTCAAAGAACTTCTCATTGAAAGGGAGTCCATATTCCCCTGCTACTTGAATTAGCCTAGCCTTGGAAAGCGGGAGAACGTAGGAATAGGTCATAGGTAGGTAACTCAAGGATTCCGTTCCTAGAGATGGGTTCTGGGGTAAATATAGATGAAAAAAAAGAAGATATGAATGTATCTCCTTTTTTTCTTGTTTTGTTTCTTTGTTGCGTCTTCTAGCTGTGTTCATCAACGATATTACCAAACTGTTGAACGATATTCAAGAGGTGTAGTCACGGCTTCTTCTTTCTTCCCGTTTTCTCTCCCTGGAACTCGGCTTCCTCAATTCAGGCCCGGTTTTCGTCGCTCGCCAGCTAATTTACATATTCTTAAGACAGGTGACCAAACTGGTGAAGCGTCTCTGATGCTGGTACCTTGGATACCGAACACAATTTACGGAGCATCTCAGTGTCAGTTTGGTTTTGACACTAACTTATATTGGTTCCTTGTATAGAGATCCTTGTAAAGTTCTCTACTGATAACCTGAAGGTTTGGTAGACTCCTAAGTCCCTTTCACACGTAAATATCCAAGCATTTCGCGTAGGGATATGGGACAACATAGTCCCACTTTATTTCAATGTTTCCCTCTCATCTTCACCCGCTTTCATCCGACTGGCTCCAGCTTCATCGTCTGATCAAGGCGAAGACATGTCTATATCCATCAGTCCTGAGCACAGCTGTACTTATCTCGTAACCATACCCTCATTTTACCTGGTGCACAGCCTTAGCTTAAAGTCGAGAACGGCAGCAGATGAATAGATTTTGTAACAAGACATTGGTAACTTATACCCCGTGTGGAGCTACTATGCAAGATACACACACACACACACACACACACACACACACACACACACATAGATATATATATTTATATATATATATATATTCTTTTCTTTTATATATATATATATATATATATATATATATATATATATATATATATATATATATATATATATATATATATATATATTGGTGTATAATGATCGCACTGAGCCAGCTGTTGCACGATGCCTGTTATCAAGGGGAATATATATATATATATATATATATATATATATATATATATATATATATATATATATATATATATATATATATATATATATATATATATATATATATATATATATATATGTATATATATATATATATATATTCCCCTTGATAACAGGTATCGCGCAACAGCTGGTTCAGTGCGATCATTATGCACCAATATCCCTGTCTTTCCCCATACACTTTAATAGACGATGCTACCAAAATGCTCTGTTCTATGTGGTATGTGATAACTAAAGAAGTGCCACCTGTCATGTGGTCTGTCGCTTTTACCCTTCCTACTGTCCATTACTTCTGTCCTCAGATGTGACAGAATGCTCCCTTATGGTTCAGTTTGCAGTCCTTACACAGCACAGAAGATGACATGGACTGTGAACTAGATCTTCGAGTTTACCGAGGAAATGGTTGTATTTGGAGTTATTTTCAGTGAAGCTCTTATACAGTAGCCTTCACTTCTATCTATGATGTCACTAGAGAGAGAGAGAGAGAGAGAGAGAGAGAGAGAGAGAGAGAGAGAGAGAGAGAGAGAGAGAGAATCCGGTTGCAGTTTGTTTACTGGGCAAGAATTCGGTTACAGTTTGTTTACTAAGCAAGAATCCGGTTACAGTTTGTTTACTATGCAAGAATCCGGTTACAGTTTGTTTACTAGGCAAGAATCCGGTTACAGTTTGTTTACTAGGTAAGAATCCGGTTACAGTTTGTTTACTGGGCAAGAATCCGGTTACAGTTTGTTTACTGGGCAAGAATCCGGTTACAGTTTGTTTACTGGGCAAGAATCCGGTTACAGTTTGTTTACTGGGCAAGAATCCGGTTACAGTTTGTTTACTGGGGAAGAATCCGTTTAGCTACTGGCTGAAATGTTCACATAGTTTTCGACAGTGATTGTGGCAGATAGTGGTGGTGAGTGTAGGAGATGGGCGGCGATAAATGGTGGGGGAAGGTTGTGATGGAGAAGCATTCTGTCAGTTACGTCTTTGTGAAGTGAACTAGTAAGTTGACAAGAGATGCTGGAGATTCCTTCAACGAGAGACTAGAAAAATAGGAATAAAGGAGCTGATAATGAGAGAAGAAAGGTTAAGTATATCATTTGGATGTCTGGCGAACATATCCCATACTTCAGGACTGAGCGAGATGGTTCGATTCCCAAGCCACAATATTCTCTACACATGATCCACACGGAGGGCTGTCGATACTGAGGCCTTGAGAAACAGATCATCTTGGGCCAAAATGTTAAATCAGTCTTGGATGGAGATGAAATATACACTGGACATGTTACAAATGACGAAGCCGGTGACATGGATACGCATTGACCTTAGCAATAAATCTCTGAACAATTTTCTTGAATTTGCAGTTGGCTGCATTATTCTATCCCATTTCGAACTTATAAAAGTAATCGACTGACACCGCGCACTTTCGAATCATTTTCGGCAGACGAAAGCTAAATGGGAATTAATGGAAGACGATTCTTGAATTCGAGATCCAATTCACCATGTCTTTTGCCCAGCTGGCAACAGGCCATAGTTGAACCATGGAATGAAAAGATGGTCTTAATGGATAGGTGTTGATGCCTCCACTCCGGTAACACTAAACTAAATTGCCAGAGGAAAAGCGGCAATATTCCCTTAGAAAAAAAATAGGAACAATTTACGTGAGCCACGTGGCCCAGTCATGGCTGCAAAGGTGCTATTACTGACGTGTGGAAGGGGGGCGATTGGAGAGGAATGTGTGGCGAGGGAAGAGGCGTTTTCCCAACTGGAGTTTGGTCAAATGAGCCAAGTGGAAGTTGAACTGTGTAGCTTTAGCTTGAACACCTCCAGGATGTGAGGAGAATGATGTTGATGGTCTCGAATACGAGTAAAGTGGCTGATGATTAGCTCCAGATCTCTAAGCATGAGTGGTCCTTTCTCATCATCATGTATGGGAGGGTTTTAACCTCTTGTGGTGTACGTTGTGGCTGCAGCATATGAGGAAGATGTGATCCCGTAGCATGAACCGTCGTTGCTCTAAGAACCATGCAGTGTTATGGCGTTAAAAACACAGCAGTGGAAAACCAGAGAGAAGCAGTGGTAGTCAGGAGACAAAGCTGACGAAAGATAGATCCTAAATTTGGAGGTTCAAGGTCCACGAAGCTTTGTAACGGGTGTGTTGTGTCTAGATGAAACACATCCTCCTCTTTTGAAGCTGCTTTACGTACAAATGGGCTGTATTCAAAGATATGGAAGGGAATGATGGAGAAATATACCTTCACCACTTTTAGACTGGGACAAGTCAGGGACGCTACTGAAGAAGAGAATGATAATAGTTTACCCACCTAAGTTATGGGGATAATCAGATGCCAAGATACAGTATGTTAGAGAGTGAAAGGTATCGAAAACCATCTAACGTCTTGTGTTCATCTTCATTCTCATTATATCAAGTCTATGAAGTCTCTATTTACCTTTTTAACACTGAATTTCTTAATTATTTAAATGAAAACTATATCAGCGATAGGCATAAAGCTCATAAACTAATGACAAGATGTAGCACCTCTTCCCCCTAAGAAAAAAAGCTATAATGATGCACATCGCAGGAGAAACAAGAAACAAGACACAAGACACTTGTTCTACCATTCCATGAAGGTTTCATTGATGCTATCCGAAGCCTCGGAAAGGCTAAATGTCTGAGGTGGCTTCAAATGAAACAAAACAGCTTTAAGGGCAATAGTCATCCATCATATAGTTCTAAGATTTTGACTGGTAGTGAGTATAAAATTCCATGTAAAGGTTGTAATAGGTTTGCTGTTGCCCAGAGAGGCAAGGACTTGACGCAACATCATAGCCAACATAGTATCAGGAGCTGCCAACATAGAGTCTTATTCTAACATAGAGCTTCATTCGAACACCACATAGACTGGAGAAACACTCATTATAATTTCACATTATGTTCAGGAAAGAGGTAGTTTGGAATCCTGTTTAATCGCGAGTTCCTTTCTTGTGGAAAATATTAAGCTATGAGTACTCTAGGTGTGAGACGTTGGTCTGTGAAAAGGCTCTGCCAACATGACCTGAGGCAGGCTGACAGGCCGGGTCATGTGGGACCATTCGGACCCTGGATGACCTGAGATCACCATGATCTGTGTGTGTGTGTGTGTGTGTGTGTGTGTGTGTGTGTGTGTGTGTGTGTGTGTGTGTGTGCTGGATATTGAGTACTAACCTAACCAGGTTCCCATGTAACCACGGATATGAACACCAACGTATATAAAAACTCTACATAGACACTTCAGCCTCAGCAAAATCCTCCACCATTGATTACCACTCGATGCAGTAAGCCAGAGCTATTGGCGTGCTCGGTCGAAACTAATTTTGCCAGACTGAGCCAGATATATCCTATGAATAAATGTAATTAACCAACTTTTTTTTTTTCTCCTTGAGTTATGGATGGAGTAATTGAACTTTATACAGCGGGGCGACCACAGTATAGCGCCAGCTCTTGGCGTAGTTCACCTAGTTGGCTTGGCTGGGAATGGCCGAATAACGCCAAGATTCAGGCGGAGTTTGGCGCACTTTTCGTGTGGGGTTTGTGTTGGCGCCCAAACCCAAAAGTTGCATAGTGAGTTGGCTGGGCTACACCTTCCGCCTCTGGCGTAAAAATCTGTGGCTCGAATATCTTTCAATGGAAGACGAGTATTTTCAAAGCAGGAGACATAAATAGCCGCAATAAACTAATGAGATAGAATGAGAGGAACGTCTTGTAAGTCACTGCAATATCTAGAAAAAAATAGGACCAGATACCTAATGCCTCTTGAAGTATACAAGGCTCGTTGGTCCTGATGCCGTCGCTCTGTCCATGCGGAAGTGGTGAGTGGAGGAGAGTGAGTGGTTCCACTGAAGATGGGGTCTGCAACGAGGGCGTTAGATATCACGATTGCTGATATATGATGAGGTAAAGTCCCGTCATTTCTATACGTCCAATGCCTTGAACATCACCATAAGGAGACGATGTACAGTACAACATCAAAAATCTGGGATACTTAGAACCTCTGTGGGAAATTTTAGATATCTTTTTCTGAATTTCGAGTGTAACTAAAGTACAAGAATAATATATGAAAAGTCTTCATCTTTCCCTGCATTGATATCGTTTGGTCTGTACTTCGATACCCGTACCATTACGATAGTCTTGGTACTGATATCGTATTTTACCGATACCAGTGCCACAGTATACCTCACGTGCTGATTTTTTCTCTCTCTTGTACTAGCTATGTAAACAATCTCCCAGTACATGTAAACTGAATAGATACAATAAGAATGAAACCCCCCCCCCCCAAAAAAAAAAATATATATATATATATATGTTGGAAAGGATCACAATTTTTCGCGTGTATATCAACTGACTGTTATATTTCTCTCTTGTGTCTCCCCTGATGATGTGATTATTACACGAAAGTGCACTTGGGAACTTTTCGTGTTTCATTTTCCCCGTGGACTCATAGGAATATATATATATATATATATATATATATATATATATATATATATATATATATATATATATATATATATATATATATATATATATATATATGTATATATTTTTTTTTCATACTATTCGCCATTTCCCGCGTTAGCGAGGTAGCGTTAAGAACAGAGGACTGAGCCTTTGAGGGAATATCCTCACCTGGCCCCCTTCTCTGTTCCTTCTTTTGGAAAATTAAAAACAACGAGAGGGGAGGATTTCCAACCCCCCGCTCCCTTCCCTTTTAGTCGCCTTCTACGACACGCAGGGATTACGTGAGTATTCTTTCTCCCCTATCCCCAGGGATAGTATATATATGTATATATATATATATATATATATATATATATATATATATATATATATATATATATATTTTTTTTTTTTTTTATACTTTGTCGCTGTCTCCCGCGTTTGCGAGGTAGCGCAAGGAAACAGACGAAAGAAATGGCCCAACCCCCCCCCCCATACACATGTATATACATACGTCCACACACGCAAATATACATACCTACACAGCTTTCCATGGTTTACCCCAGACGCTTCACATGCCTTGATTCAATCCACTGACAGCACGTCAACCCCGGTATACCACATCGCTCCAATTCACTCTATTCCTTGCCCTCCTTTCACCCTCCTGCATGTTCAGGCCCCGATCACACAAAATCTTTTTCACTCCATCTTTCCACCTCCAATTTGGTCTCCCTCTTCTCCTTGCTCCCTCCACCTCCGACACATATATCCTCTTGGTCAATCTTTCCTCACTCATCCTCTCCATGTGCCCAAACCACTTCGGTAAAACGCTTTCAGCTGGCTATGTGTTCTGTTCGGAAACAACCGATAGACCCCGTTGCTCACCATAGTGAGACGAAGGGTATTCGAGTACTTAGTATTTCGAATAGTTGTTTCCTATTATACAGTCCCTTAGCCTAGCGGCTAGCATGCCTGCCTCTTGCACAAGGGGTCCCAGGTTCGATCCTGGATGATGGAGCTTTGTATGATATATATATATATATGTATTAAACCACACTTTGAAAGCGAGGGAAAGAGAGTCGCACTAAACTACACTTTGAAAGCGGGGAGAGGGTGGTTGCATCAAACCACGGGAGCAATTGAGACCATCCCCAAATGTATAAGTGTGAACAACAATCAAGAAAACCAAAACAGAGAAAAGAAACGACGGGTCATAATAACAAAAGACAATCAGAACAATATGCCATAAGATCATAGGAGAAACGAAGGCAATTCTAACCAGCAATCATGACGAATATAAAACAAAAGCGTAACCACTTTACAAGAATGAGCGATCCCGGTAATGCAATAGCCATCAAAATAAAAGTAATAAGCAAAATTCTTTATCAAAACAAAAAAAACAACAGAGACTGCAGGTATTATGATGAGTAAATCACTGCAGAGCACGATCACTGGAGAGCTCGATCACTGCAGAGGACGACCACTGCAGAGGACGATCACTGCAGAGGACGATCACTGCAGAGCTCGATCACTGCAGAGGACGATCACTGCAGAGCTCGATCACTGCAGAGCTTGATCACTGCAGAGGACGATCACTGCAGAGCTCGATCACTGCAGAGCTCGATCACTGCAGAGGACGATCACTGCAGAGCTCGATCACTGCAGAGTTCGATCACTGCAGAACACGATCATTACAGAGCACGATCACTGCAGAGCTCGATCACTGCAGAACACGATCACTGCAGAGCTCGATCACTGCAGAGCACGATCACTGCAGAACACGATCACTGCAGAGCTCGATCACTGCAGAACACGATCACTGCAGAGCACGATCACTGCAGAGCTCGATCACTACAGAGCACGATCACTGCAGAGCTCGATCACTGCAGAGCACGATCACTGCAGAGGTCGATCACTGCAGAGCTCGATCACTGCAGAGCTCGATCACTGCAAAGCACGATCACTACAGAGCACGATCACTGCAGAACACGATCACTGCAGAGCACGATCACTGCAGAGCACGATCACTGCAGAGTTCGAAAGGAATGTATTCTCAACAGTGAAGGAGGACAGTGACAGTGACAGTGACAGTGACAGTGACCCAAGAGGACAGAACAAGGAATCGGAGAACAATAGTGTGAACAAGAGAACGTGGAGAACAATAGTGTGAACAAGAGAACGTGGAGAACAATAGTGTGAACAAGAGAACGTGGAGAACTACAGTGTGAACAAGAGAACGTGGAGAACAATAGTGTGAACAAGAGAACGTGGAGAACAATAGTGTGAACAAGAGAACGTGGAGAACAATAGTGTGAACAAGAGAACGTGGAGAACAATAGTGTGAACAAGAGAACGTGGAGAACTACAGTGTGAACAAGAGAACGTGGAGAACAATAGTGTGAACAAGAGAACGTGGAGAACAATAGTGTGAACAAGAGAACGTGGAGAACTACAGTGTGAACAAGAGAACGTGGAGAACAATAGTGTGAACAAGAGAACGTGGAGAACAATAGTGTGAACAAGAGAACGTGGAGAACAATAGTGTGAACAAGAGAACGTGGAGAACAATAGTGTGAACAAGAGAACTTGGAGAACAATAGTGTGAACAAGAGAACGTGGAGAACAATAGTGTGAACAAGAGAACGTGGAGAACAATAGTGTGAACAAGAGAACTTGGAGAACAATAGTGTGAACAAGAGAACGTGGAGAACAATAGTGTGAACAAGAGAACGTGGAGAACAATAGTGTGAACAAGAGAACGTGGAGAACAATAGTGTGAACAAGAGAACTTGGAGAACAATAGTGTGAACAAGAGAACGTGGAGAACAATAGTGTGAACAAGAGAACGTGGAGAACAATAGTGTGAACAAGAGAACTTGGAGAACAATAGTGTGAACAAGAGAACGTGGAGAACAATAGTGTGAACAAGAGAACTTGGAGAACACATGACAGCGTGGGGTAAGGGACCTAAATGTGAAATATTGTTCACCGTCAGATGGTGGCAGATGGCACTGGTGGCGGGGAGGACTGAAGATGGTGGTGGAGGATAAGCCGGTGGAGATGATTGTTGGAGGAGGGGAGAATGTGATGGTGTTGGAGACACGGTTGGGGAGGGGTGAAGATAGTAGTCAGGAAGGGGGAGATGGTGATGGGGACAGAGGGTATGAAGATTGTTGTAGGAGAGGGGGAGGTGAGAAGATGGTGGAGGGGAGGGGGTTGAAGATGGTGGTAGGAGAGGGGGTTGAAGATGGTGGAGGGGAGGGGGTTGAAGATGGTGGTGGGGAGGGGGTTGAAGATGGTGGTAGGAGAGGGGGTTGAAGATGGTGGTAGGAGAGGGGGGTTGAAGATGGTGGTAGGAGAGGGGGTGAGAAGATGGTGGTAGGAGAGGGGGGTTGAGAAGATGGTGATGGGGACAGAGGGTATGAAGATGGTTGTAGGAGAGGGGGAGGTGAGAAGATGGTGGAGGGGAGGGGGTTGAAGATGGTGGTAGGAGAGGGGGTTGAAGATGGTGGAGGGGAGGGGGTTGAAGATGGTGGTAGGAGAGGGAGGTGAGAAGTTTGTGGTGGGGAGGGGGTTGAAGATGGAGCTAGGAGGGGGGTTGAGAAGATGGTGGTGGGGAGGGGGTTGAAGATGGTGGTAGGAGAGGGGGTGAGAGGATGGTGGTAGGAGAGGGGGGGTGAGAAGATGGTGGTGGGGAAGGGGTTGAAGATGGTGGTAGGAGAGGGGGTGAGAGGATGGTGGTGGTGGGGAGGGGGTTGAAGATGGTGGTAGGAGAGGGGGTGAGAAGATGGTGGTAGGAGAGGGGGTGAGAAGATGGTGGTAGGAGAGGGGGTGAGAAGATGGTGGTAGGAGAGGGGGTTGAAGATGGTGGTAGGAGAGGGGGGTGAGAAGTTTGTGGTGGGGAGAGGGTAGTGAAAATGGTTGTAGGAAAGGTTAGAAAATGGTGGTGATGGCAGGTGGTGGCTGAAGATGTAGGTAGAGTGAGGAGCGAATCATCTTTTCATTCAAACTATTCACCATTTCCCGCATTAGCGAGGTAGCGTTAAGAACAGAGGACTGGGCCTTTGAGGGAATAATCCTCACCTGGCCCTCTTCTCTGTTCCTTCTTTTGGAAAATTAAAAAAAAAGAAAAAAAAGAAAAAAAAAATTATATCCTGCAAGATTATTGTCACGTCAAGTCCTGATTTCACTGCATTCATATCCATCATTTTGCATCTAATTAGGATGAAACCCAGCACCCATACATCTGATCATGCACAGAGCTTGTCTAAATAAATCTCAAAGTTGTCGCAATCCTTAGTTCTCATAACAGTATCGTAACCTTCAAACATACACAAGGGCGTTTCCAGTCCCTCTGGCAAGTGATTTGATCACATGAGAAACAAAAGAGGTCCCATGACTTTTTCCTGCAGTACGCCACTAGTGACTCCAAACCAGTTTAGATTGGTTTCCCTTGAAACAAGTCCTTCGTATCTTTAATGGATTGTATATAATGATCACAATAACAGTATTAGTAATACTAGTGATACGAATAATTATCATGATAATGTTAACATCAATTATGATAATGATATTGCTGATGATAATGATAATGTGAGAAGGTTCAACAAAGACTGGACACTCTCGTCCACTGACGATGATAAAGTCTGGCTAAAATGAATTCTTACTCACAGTGCAAGCACACACACACACACACACACACACACACACGTCCTCAGATGGGCAGCGCATCTGCACTTACACAGTTCGGTCTTGCATGTGATCCCACATAAGCTCCAGGGACACATTACCATACTAAGATTCGCCTTCAAGCCTTCCTGAAGCTGTCCCGGAGCCTGGCTGAAGCTGTTCCGGAGCCTGGCTGAAGCCTTTAATGCCTTACTAACATTACTGAGATTACACCAAGCGGCCACTAACCATTTTCTTTATCGGTGAAGGAAAAGACCCTAACAAGGACACCCACTCTAACAACCATTAGCGACAATGATGATACCAATTGTTCGACACGAGTGTTCAGTGTTCCGAATCTTTTGTCTCGAACTGATGTGTGTAATGTTAACCCATCTTATCCTTACTGGATCTGCTTCGAACAGTACAATTCCATTACGATTGTGTGGAAACTCTGGGTTTCTAACGTGGTACACAGTACAAGATTGTTAGTCAAGAACTTAATAATCTTATATACGAGAACTGATGACTGGGGAGATATGGAGATGTGTGAGATTTAGTGTAATTACAGAGATGTTGTCGTGATTATGGAAGCTGCTATTGTTAAGGCTAGGGATCAAAAGTATTTAGTAACAATAAGAGCATGATTTCTATTACCCTGATCTGTTCAATTTGGTCTGTTAGCTTTGTCTTTTAGCTTGGTCTGTGAGCTTGGTCTGTTAGCCTGTAAGCTTGGTCGGTCTGTTGGCTTGGTCTGTTAACTTGGTCCGTCATCAAATGAAATACGTTTGGGTATATCCTGAAGGTCCAACTTTTAAGGGAATAACTCCTATGCATTCTTTGGCCAAGTTAGATTACTGGAGTCTGAATTGGACGCTCTGAGATTTAGTTACCGTTACTTCCCTAAGCTTAAAGGCAGACTTTGATATCTTTGGTTTTCAATTTAGGTCTGAAGATAAGGTCCAATGGTTAAGGTACGAAGATAAGGTCCAATGGTTAAGGAACGAAGATAAGGTCCAATGGTTAAGGTACGAAGATAAGGTCCAATGGTTAAGGTACGAAGATAAGATCCAATGGTTAAGGTAGGAAGATAAGGTCCATCGTTAAGGTGACAACAGATGATCTGTTGTCACATAACGGTAACAGAGATGGAGTGTGATAGATGATCTGTTGTCACATAACGGTAACAGAGATGGAGTGTAACAGATGATCTGTTGTCACATAACGGTAACAGAGATGGAGTGTAACAGATGATCCGTTGTCACATAACGGTAACAGAGATGGAGTGTGATAGATGATCTGTTGTCACATAACGGTAACAGAGATGGAGTGTGATAGATGATCTGTTGTCACATAATGGTAACAGAGATGGAGTGTGATAGATGATCTGTTGTCACATAACGGTAACAGAGATGGGGTATAACAGATGATCTGTTGTCACATAACGGTAACAGAGATGGAGTGTGATAGATGATCTGTTGTCACATAACGGTAACAGAGATGGAGTGTAACAGATGATCTGTTGTCACATAACGGTAACAGAGATGGAGTGTAAACGATGATCTGTTGTCACATAACGGTACCAGTGATGAGGTATATAACAGAAGATCTGTTGTCACGTCACAAGTACACTGTTAAGTGACGGATTCTGACCGATCCTGCTCTCATTAGAAAACGGGTAGCTGGTTAGGTACTCAACACCGTTTCCTCAGCCACGTTTTCCTTTTTATATATCATCCATCTCCCCTCCTTCCTATTCCTCCCCATTCCATCGCTAACTCCCCATCACCTTCCCCATCTACGACGCTTCTCTGCCCTTCTGAGTCGCATTGCTCTACACACACACACACACACACACACACACACACACATACACACACATACACAGCACGACATACACACAGCACAACACACACACACACACACACACACACACACATACATACACATACACAGCACGACATACACACAGCACAACACACACACACACACACACACACACACACACACACACACACATACACAGCACGACATACACATCACGACATGCACACACACACACACACACACACACACACACACACACACATACACAGCACGACATACACATCACGACATGCACACACACACACACACACACACACACACACACACACACACACACACACACTCACACACACACATACACACACATACACACATACACATCACGACATGCACACAGCACAACACACACACACACACACACACACACACACAGTGACACACAGCACGACACACACACACACACACACACACACACACATACACACACACCTCACAGACACACATATGTGATAGAGATCTCGTGTATACAGTCGACATTTACTGCCACACAGATACATATCCTGATGTCCGAACACACGAAAGGAGAAAAGTAGAAGCAGATAAGAACAGAACCGTCAGAGGGAAGTGGTTTGAAAATTACATACGCGTTCGTGAAATTGAAAGTTATAATCGCGTTCGTGAAATTGAAAGTTATATACGCGTTCGTGAAATTGAAACACCTTCAAATGCAGATTACAGGAAGGAAACGGGGGATATATATGAAGTTAATTTTGAGGAAAAGAGAGAGAGAGAGAGAAAAAACGTATTGAAAATCAAAACAATACATTACCATAGATCAGACCCAGCAGACTGAGTGTTGAGAATACTGGATACGGTAGCGAAATGTGAGGAAACCGATCATATGAAGTGAACACTGTGTCGCAAGATAACAAACTGGCCTTCATAGAACCCACGATTGTGTATGTAGAGGGGCGATTGTTGCAGACCTGCGTAATCATGTGTTTTTCACACAGTAATAAAGGATTGTAAAGTATTTATAAAGGATTTTCACGCTTTTATGTCCTTTAGAAAACAAATGACATCATTTACTTCATACATTCTATGTAAGACAGGTGTATGATTGATGTAAATCCCCCATTTGTTTACCTTCATCACCTGTTGGCCTAGGGCGTGAACGACTCTGTGTTTACCCGAGTCAGCTGATAATCGATGACGTAAGTGTCACCTTTTGTTTACCTAGATCAGCTGATGCTGAGGGAGACGGTGTGGTACTCTCTGCGCAACAGATGGATCAGCTGGTGTTCCCTGAGGCCAGCTCAGTGTTACGTAAGGAGCAGGTGTGTGTGGTATAGTCCAATAAATATATACGATCACCAGCTGATATTCATGAAATCATCAATTCAATGGTTACATATTAAGAGTTCATGAATGTACCGAGGGTGTGGTTTAAGTTTACACTAAGGCTGGGTGATGTCACGAGATGCTGACGTAGGCTCTGTGACGTCACTGTTACGTCATCTTCCTTGACGTCAACAGATGTTTATTTACATCCGCTGATCTTCCGTGACGTCACTGAGAGTTTTGATTCATCAGCTGATTCTCAATGAACACCAGATATATCTCTCCTAATATCATAGTCAGGTAGTGAAGACCAGATAATGTATGAGGGTTAGACAACTTTTCAACACACATTAGAGTGTTAGTACTATAATTTATACAGATATTGTTCATTAACCCTTCGTATATTCCTTAACCCACTGAAATGATGTAATTAACTCGCTAATGACGTTTGTTTTGGTTTTATTAACTTATAATTAAATGGCCAGTAAATGGTGACGGATCGTCCATTGTAGACCTAGTCACAATGTTTTCAATATTTCGTTTCGCCTTGTGAAATAGAACATATATTTTACCGTCTATGAAAAATAGATGATAAAACTTCATGAACATTCAGTAAATTATTCAAGAGATATACTTGTAAAAATCTTTCCATTGCTTAATGAATATTTTCAAAAAGGTTCGCCAGACATATGGGAAACATATCACTAGACATTGACTAAGTGAACGATGAGTGATTACTGCCAAGTTAAATGGCAAACGTTTCTCTATTTACGAAACGTTGTGGGAACGTTTGTAAATGGTTGGTGAGTCTACATTAAACATTTTCCCAGCAAGTGACGACATCTGTTTACAATATTTGAGAACCAGAGGGACTGTTGCCTGTTGTCTGTTGCTTGTGCTGTCTGTTGCCCATCCACTGGTCGGGGTCAGGTCTGGGTCACACTACATGACCGACCACTGGCCGGGGTCAGGTCTGGGTCACACTATATGACCATCCACTGGCCGGGGTCAGGTCTGGATCACACTACATGACCGTCGACTGGCCGGGGTCAGGTCTGGGTCACACTACATGGGATCACCTGTGCAGAATTAACAAATAAATTATTTTCTTTACATAGGCATTACTTTCTGGGTGGAGATAAAGACATTCTTACACACATTTTTTGTTTCTAGAATAAGTATTTGTTCATGTTTCTGTGTCCCATTCTCGTAAGACAAATCTACGCAAACCTAGAAAATAACTGTAGAGAGTAATCTATTTTGAATTATAATAAGTTTTTTGTATATCATATATTTTTCTTGCTCTTAATAAAGGCTTTAGCATACGCATACCGTTTTCTTTTCAACACAGAGACGTCTGTGGGAATAACAGACGTGTATCTTCACCCTCTGTGTAGAATCTGTGCTTCAGTTGACTGTCAAAACCTAATGATGAATAAGTCACTTTATCAACTTTAGTTATCGATTTTCAAAAGATCAAATTCAGCTCGTATGATCTATTCAGATACAGAATCTTAGTTCAGGAAGGGTACATTCGAGGGAGAGAAAACACGCAAAGAACTAACACACATGGGGATAGTCAGAGATTTGATCATGTTTTAGAACGTGTCCTCCTTGTCGCTTACGTAGACCATCACAATGAGCAGACACCTTCTTCTGTACCTATGATCAGGTTGGCCTCGACGCCTGTGTCTTTGCTAGCAGTTGTAGGGGGTGAGGGAGGTGGAGAGAAGAGGAGGAGGAGAAGGAGGAAAGGTGAACGTGCTGGTGATACCCAACAGAGACTTGCTTCCACGAAGCCCCATCGAGTGAGGTGTTTATCCGCCTCATCGTCAGGGTTCTAAATATGTTTCAAACGTCCAGGTCTTCTCCTGTTGCTGGGTGACCTTGATACTGGATGCGGCTGGAACCTTTGGCACACACTGTCGTACCTTTGGAGGCATAGTAGATGAGGAACAGTTACTATATCTTCTCTGGGACATCCGTGGCACCACACACACCCCCTACAGACAACAGGAACCCCTTCACGTGAGCCATTGGGATCCAAAGACTTACCCACATCCCTGATCCTCCTAGCGATCCAGCTATGCTCAAAGCCTTCTGTATCCTGACATCCAAACTCTCTATAAACTGCAACATCCGGTTATGATACAAGACCCAACGTCCTTACATCTTAGAAACCTCGGACGCCCCGGACAGGTTATAAACTTCGGCATTCTTGGCATCTTATAAACCCAAGTATTCCAGGATTTATGAGCCAAGCATCTTGTGAACTCCAATATCCCAGGATCTTACGGCTCGGGAGGTCCTTAGATTCTTTTAATACGATTGAATGCCAACGACAACAGAGAGCATTTCGTCACTTCGAGGCTATTTGTGATAGCAAAAAAGATCAGCAAATAATTGATAAAGAGCAGGAAGATCTGAGAAGATCAGTGGAAATGTCGTTGGCCTTGGGTTAACAGGAATATTCTTGGTAGTTTTCGCTAACTTTGGACTGACTGTGGAATATTTGGTAGTTACCGTTCCCCTTGGACTAACTGAAGAATATTTGGTAATTATCGTTACCCTTGGACTAACTGAAGAATATTTGGTAATTATCGTTCCCCTTGGACTAACTGAAGAATATTTGGTAATTATCATTACCCTTGGACTAACTGAAGAATATTTGGTAGTTATCGTTACCCTTGGACTAACTGAAGAATATTTGGTAATTATCATTACCCTTGGACTAACTGAAGAATATTTGGTAATTATCGTTACCCTTGGACTACTGAAGAATATTTGGTAATTATCATTACCCTTGGACTAACTGAAGAATATTTGGTAATTATCGTTACCCTTGGACTAACTGAAGAATATTTGGTAGTTATTGTTACCCTTGGACTAACTGAAGAATATTTGGTAGTTATCCTTACCCTTGGACTAACTGAAGAATATTTGGTAATTATCGTTCCCCTTGGAGTAGCAGTGGAATATTTGGTAGTTATTGACTACATGAAGGGGGGGCGGGGGGGATAACCAAGTCTTCATCTACACCGGAACAACTGGTTGGATATCAAGGTCATCAAAGCCTTTGATCATGATCAATAACTTCGTTGGATCAGTTTGTAATGTCTCTCATTGGTAGACTCGAGTCGTCGTATCCACCGAGCAAGAGGTGGACATCTGCTCGTTGCTGGGGCCGTAACAAGTTCAAGTGATCGTGCCAGCCTTGTGTCAGATGGAGTGTTGGAGAGTCTGGTGTGTGGATGTGTTATGTGTGGGAGACAGAGGAGTATTCCAAGTGTTGGAGAGTCTTGGGGAAGGTATGAGGCAGGTGTGGGAGACAGAGGAGTATTCCAAGTGTTGGAGAGTCTAGGGGTAGGTATGATGCAGGTGCGGGAGACAGAGGAGTATTCCAAGTGTTGGAGAGTCTTGGGGAAGGTATGAGGTAGGTGTGGGAGAAGAGGAGTATTCCAAGTGTTGGAGAGTCTTGGGGAAGGTATGAGGTAGGTGTGGGAGACAGAGGAGTATTCCAAGTGTTGGAGAGTCTGGTGTGTGGATGTGTTATGTGTGGGAGACAGAGGAGTATTCCAAGTGTTGGAGAGTCTAGGGATGGTTTGAGGCAGGTGTGGGAGACAGAGGAATATTCCAAGTGTTGGAGAGTCTTGGGGAAGGAACGAGGCAGGTGTGGGAGACAGAGGAGTATTCCAAGTGTTGGAGAGTCTGGTGTGTGGATGTGTCATGTGTGGGAGACAGAGTAAGATTCCAAGTGTTGGAGAGTCTTGGGGAAGGAATGAGGCAGGTGTGGGAGACAGAGGAGTATTCCAAGTGTTGGAGAGTCTGGTGTGTGGATGTGTTATGTGTGGGAGACAGAGGAGTATTCCAAGTGTTGGAGAGTCTTGGGGAAGGAATGAGGTAGGTGTGGGAGACAGAGGAGTATTCCAAGTGTTGGAGAGTCTTGGGGGAGGAATGAGGCAGGTGTGAGAGACAGAGGAGTATTCAAAGTGTTGGAGAGTCTTGGGGAAGGTATGAGGTAGGTGTGGGAGACAGAGAAGTATTCCAAGTGTTGGAGAGTCTGGGGAAGGAATGAGGTTGGTGTGGGAGACAGAGGGGTATTCCAAGTGTTGGAGAGTCTTGGGGGAGGAATGAGGCAGGTGTGAGAGACAGAGGAGTATTCAAAGTGTTGGAGAGTCTGGTGTGTGGATGTGTCATGTGTGGGAGACAGAGTAAGATTCCAAGTGTTGGAGAGTCTTGGGGAAGGTATGAGGCAGGTGTGGGAGACAGAGGAGTATTCCAAGTGTTGGAGAGTCTTGGGGAAGGAATGAGGCAGGTGTGGGAGACAGAGGAGTATTCCAAGTGTTGGAGAGTCTGGTGTGTGGATGTGTCATGTGTGGGAGACAGAGTAGGATTCCAAGTGTTGGAGAGTCTTGGGGAAGGAACGAGGCAGGTGTGGGAGACAGAGGAGTATTCCAAGTGTTGGAGAGTCTGGTGTGTGGATGTGTCATGTGTGGGAGACAGAGTAGGATTCCAAGTGTTGGAGAGTCTTGGGGAAGGTATGAGGCAGGTGTGGGAGACAGAGGAGTATTCCAAGTGTTGGAGAGTCTGGTGTGTGGATGTGTCATGTATGGGAGACGGAGTAAGATTCCAAGTGTTGGAGAGTCTTGGGAAGGTATGAGGCAGGTGTGGGAGACAGAGGAGTATTCCAAGTGTTGGAGAGTCTGGGGAAGGAATGAGGCAGGTGTGGGAGACAGAGGAGTATTCCAAGTGTTGGAGAGTCTTGAGGAAGGAATGAGGCAGGTGTGGGAGACAGAGGAGTATTCCAAGTGTTGGAGAGTCTCGGGGAAGGTATGAGGCAGGTGTGGGAGACAGAGGAGTATTCCAAGTGTTGGAGAGTCTTGGGGAAGGTATGAGGCAGGTGTGGGAGACAGAGGAGTATTCCAAGTGTTGGAGAGTCTAGGGAAGGTATGAGGCAGGTGTGGGAGACAGAGGAGTATTCCAAGTGTTGGAGATTCTGGTAAGGGGATGTACCAGTTGAGGGAGACAGATGTCTCCATCACAGGTGTCAGTTGGGTCATTATACCACGATAGCAACGGTAAACATGCTGTGATTTTCTATACAACTAGACACACCTGCTGTAGTTCTCACTATGAATGCGACACACCTGCTGTAGTTCTCACTATGAATGCGACACACCTGCTGTAGTTCTCACTATGAATGCGACACACCTGCTGTAGTTCTCACTATGAATGCGACACACCTGCTGTAGTTCTCACTATGAATGCGACACACCTGCTCTAGTTCTCACTATGAATGCGACACACCTGCTGTAGTTCTCACTACCAATACGACACACCTGCTGTAGTTTTCACTACCAATACGACACACCTGCTGTAGTTTTCACTACCAATACGACACACCTGCTGTAGTTCTCACTACCAATACGACACACCTGCTGTAGTTTTCACTACCAATACGACACACCTGCTCTAGTTCTCACTATGAATGCGACACACCTGCTGTAGTTTTCACACCAATACGACACACCTGCTGTAGTTCTCACTATGAAAGCGACACACCTGCTGTAGTTCTCACTATGAATGCGACACACCTGCTGTAGTTCTCACTATGAATGCGACACACCTGCTGTAGTTCTCACTATGAATGCGACACACCTGCTGTAGTTCTCACTATGAATGCGACACACCTGCTGTAGTTCTCACTATGAATGCGACACACCTGCTGTAGTTCTCACTATGAATGCGACACACCTGCTGTAGTTTTCACTACCAATGCGACACACCTGCTGTAGTTCTCACTATGAATGCGACACACCTGCTGTAGTTCTCACTACCAATACGACACACCTGCTGTAGTTCTCACTATGAATGCGACACACCTGCTGTAGTTCTCACTATGAATGCGACACACCTGCTGTAGTTTTCACTACCAATGCGACACACCTGCTGTAGTTCTCACTATGAATGCGACACACCTGCTGTAGTTCTCACTATGAATGCGACACACCTGCTGTAGTTCTCATTACAAATGCGACACACCTGCTGTAGTTCTCACTATGAATGCGACACACCTGCTTTAGTTCTCACTATGAATGCGACACACCTGCTGTAGTTCTCACTATGAATGCGACACACCTGCTGTAGTTCTCACTACAAAAGCGACACACCTGCTGTAGTTCTCACTATGAATGCGACACACCTGCTGTAGTTCTCACTATGAATGCGACACACCTGCTGTAGTTCTCACTACCAATACGACACACCTGCTGTAGTTTTCACTACCAATACGACACACCTGCTGTAGTTCTACATTTCATCGTCACCGTAATCCTCTGGTTACAGAGAAATGTGGCTTTTATTAGCCCGGTTGCCATTTTTCGTGTTATATTCTCTCGTCCATTTTAATGTAACCTGTTTTCATTTCACATCCTCTCTTTTTTTCTCTCCCTGTATGTCATCACAGTGGACACGATTGGGGTTAATCCGTCCCCTCTGGACGTCTGGAGAGCTGAAGGTTGAAAACCTAAAGTATATTTGCCTCTCCCATGACCTTTATGCAGAGCTTTGCCCCTGACCCAGGCGCCCCTGAGGGAGGCTAGACCTTGACCCGTACCTGAAGGTCGGAGGTCAGGTTGGAGTTAGAGCCGTGTCTTGTATCACGAGCGAGGGTAGTAGCAGCTTCTACTCTCACCACTCAGGTCAGAAAACATAGGATCTTTGACGGGGAAACATATCCCTTCATGTCACTGTTTTCCACGTCAAGTGAAGATCTATTGATCCACTGTACAGAATCTAGTGGATGTTATTGTCAAATACAATTTGGTTATCCCACTGCTTATAATGGTAACTGAAGCCAGTCTCCATACCATGCCCGTCAGACACATCTTAATTTGTTTATTCTGAAATTCAACAATCTTAACAGCAAATAATGATATTTGTTTAAGAGTAATGGACTGAATATTGATGTACGAGAGAAGTGAACAGAATATTGATGTATGAGAGAAGTGAACGGATTATTGATGTACGAGAGAAGTGAACAGAATATTGATGTACGAGAGAAGTGAACAGAATATTGATATACGAGAGAAGTGAACAGAATATTGATATACGAGGTAAGTGAATAGAATATTAATGTACGGAGGAAGTGAACAGAATATTGATGTACGAGAGAAGTGAACTGAATATTGATATACGAGAGAAGTGAACAGAATATTGATGTATGAGAGAAGTGAACTGAATATTGATATACGAGAGAAGTGAACAGAATATTGATGTACGGGGGAAGTGAACAGAATATTGATGTACGAGGAAAGTGAACAGAATATTGATGTATGAGAGAAGTGAACAGAATACTGAAGTATGAGAGAAGTAAACAGAATATTTATGTACGAGAGAAGTGAATGGAATATTGATGTATGAGAGAAGTTATCAGAATATTGATGTATGAGAGAAGTAAACAGAATACTGATGTATGAGAGAAGTAAACAGAATATTTATGTACGAGAGAAGTAAATGGAATATTGATGTATAAGAGAAGTTATCAGAATATTGATGTATGAGAGAAGTAAACAGAATATTGATGTATAAGAGAGTTATACAGAATACTCACGTACGAGAGAAGTGAACAGAATATTGATTTATGGAAGATGTATGAGAGAAGTGAACAGAATATAGATATATGAGAGAAGTAAACAGAATATTGATGTATGAGAGAAGTGAACTGTCTGTTGATGTATGAGAAGTGAAATGAATATGGATATATGAGACAGAAGAACAGAATAGTGATGTATATTTTCGCTGTATTCTTTATGATTAAGTTTCATGAAGCGATATAATATCTACTTGAAAATATTGATATTGATTATTTCACCCCTTCGTAATCTACTTGAAAAATATTGATTATTTCATTCCTTCGTAAAACTATATATAAATTTTGTCACCGTGTAGAAAACATGATATAGTCTTCTCTTATGAGAGGGTTTAGTAAATCACTTTCATTGATTTACCTTAACGCTATGTAAATGTATCCGTAAATGAAAGTATAAGTTATAAAGAGAAGACTTTGCGTCGTCTGTAAATAACACTTGAGCTTCGTATGTTACACAGAAGAATTGACATCTGCTCCTTATTTTTAGTACACATTAGCCACTTTTTGAAAGAATTATATTTTCCCTTTTTATTCCAATGCCGTACCAACCTGACGACATAATCTCGAACCGACAGAGGAATGGCCGGGGGTTCGACCCTGGGTTCCTGTGGATTACGAGTGCCTTCAGCAAGGCCGGTGTCAGGCCACAAGTGGAGTCGACGGCGCTTTGTGGCTCTGGTGTTAATAGCGAGTGAGTGGGAGGTGACCACAAGGAGGAGATCTGGACGTAGGAAGAGACATGGCCTGGTTGGGAGGATGTGACCCTCAGGAGAAGAGCTGGGTGTCGGGAGGTGAGCGAGGCCCTCCCGAAGAGTTACTTTTTCAGGAGACGAAGGAGAGACAACGGCTCTTGCAGAGCCGACCTTCCTAGGTGAGAAACGTGGACTTGGGAAAGAGAGCTAACCCAGGGTAGAACTGGCCCTCGAGAGACCTGGCCCTGGGAGGGAACATTGGCTCTGGTAAGAGACCTTGACCTAGAGAGGACCATGTCTCTTGGGTTGGAAGATGGCTTTCAGGAGGGCTGTTTTGGTCATGGAGAGATGGTTCTTGGGTTGAGAGGTGGTTCTGGGATTGAGAGGTGGCCCTAGGGTTAAATATGGCCCTAGAGATGAAAGATGGTCTTGGGATGTAAGATGGCCATGGAGATGAAAGATGTCCATGGAGATGAAAGATGGCCATGGAGATGAAAGATGGCCATGGAGATGAAAGATGGCCATGGAGATGAAAGATGGCCATGGAGATGAAAGATGGCCATGGAGATGAAAGATGGCCATGGAGATGAAAGATGGCCATGGAGATGAAAGATGGCCATGGAGATGAAAGATGGCCATGGAGATGAAAGATGGCCATGGAGATGAAAGATGGCCATGGAGATGAAAGATGGCCATGGAGATGAAAGATGGCCATGGAGATGAAAGATGGCCATGGAGATGAAAGATGGCCATGGAGATGAAAGATGGCCATGGAGATGAAAGATGGCCATGGAGATGAAAGATGGCCATGGAGATGAAAGATGGCCATGGAGATGAAAGATGGCCATGGAGATGAAAGATGGCCATGGAGATGAAAGATGGCCATGGAGATGAAAGATGGCCATGGAGATGAAAGATGGCCATGGAGATGAAAGATGGCCATGGAGATGAAAGATGGCCATGGAGATGAAAGATGGCCATGGAGATGAAAGATGGCCATGGAGATGAAAGATGGCCATGGAGATGAAAGATGGCCATGGAGATGAAAGATGGCCATGGAGATGAAAGATGGCCATGGAGATGAAAGATGGCCATGGAGATGAAAGATGGCCATGGAGATGAAAGATGGCCATGGAGATGAAAGATGGCCATGGAGATGAAAGATGGCCATGGAGATGAAAGATGGCCATGGAGATGAAAGATGGCCATGGAGATGAAAGATGGCCATGGAGATGAAAGATGGCCATGGAGATGAAAGATGGCCATGGAGATGAAAGATGGCCATGGAGATGAAAGATGGCCATGGAGATGAAAGATGGCCATGGAGATGAAAGATGGCCATGGAGATGAAAGATGGCCATGGAGATGAAAGATGGCCATGGAGATGAAAGATGGCCATGGAGATGAAAGATGGCCATGGAGATGAAAGATGGCCATGGAGATGAAAGATGGCCATGGAGATGAAAGATGGCCATGGAGATGAAAGATGGCCATGGAGATGAAAGATGGCCATGGAGATGAAAGATGGCCATGGAGATGAAAGATGGCCATGGAGATGAAAGATGGCCATGGAGATGAAAGATGGCCATGGAGATGAAAGATGGCCATGGAGATGAAAGATGGCCATGGAGATGAAAGATGGCCATGGAGATGAAAGATGGCCATGGAGATGAAAGATGGCCATGGAGATGAAAGATGGCCATGGAGATGAAAGATGGCCATGGAGATGAAAGATGGCCATGGAGATGAAAGATGGCCATGGAGATGAAAGATGGCCATGGAGATGAAAGATGGCCATGGAGATGAAAGATGGCCATGGAGATGAAAGATGGCCATGGAGATGAAAGATGGCCATGGAGATGAAAGATGGCCATGGAGATGAAAGATGGCCATGGAGATGAAAGATGGCCATGGAGATGAAAGATGGCCATGGAGATGAAAGATGGCCATGGAGATGAAAGATGGCCATGGAGATGAAAGATGGCCATGGAGATGAAAGATGGCCATGGAGATGAAAGATGGCCATGGAGATGAAAGATGGCCATGGAGATGAAAGATGGCCATGGAGATGAAAGATGGCCATGGAGATGAAAGATGGCCATGGAGATGAAAGATGGCCATGGAGATGAAAGATGGCCATGGAGATGAAAGATGGCCATGGAGATGAAAGATGGCCATGGAGATGAAAGATGGCCATGGAGATGAAAGATGGCCATGGAGATGAAAGATGGCCATGGAGATGAAAGATGGCCATGGAGATGAAAGATGGCCATGGAGATGAAAGATGGCCATGGAGATGAAAGATGGCCATGGAGATGAAAGATGGCCATGGAGATGAAAGATGGCCATGGAGATGAAAGATGGCCATGGAGATGAAAGATGGCCATGGAGATGAAAGATGGCCATGGAGATGAAAGATGGCCATGGAGATGAAAGATGGCCATGGAGATGAAAGATGGCCATGGAGATGAAAGATGGCCATGGAGATGAAAGATGGCCATGGAGATGAAAGATGGCCATGGAGATGAAAGATGGCCATGGAGATGAAAGATGGCCATGGAGATGAAAGATGGCCATGGAGATGAAAGATGGCCATGGAGATGAAAGATGGCCATGGAGATGAAAGATGGCCATGGAGATGAAAGATGGCCATGGAGATGAAAGATGGCCATGGAGATGAAAGATGGCCATGGAGATGAAAGATGGCCATGGAGATGAAAGATGGCCATGGAGATGAAAGATGGCCATGGAGATGAAAGATGGCCATGGAGATGAAAGATGGCCATGGAGATGAAAGATGGCCATGGAGATGAAAGATGGCCATGGAGATGAAAGATGGCCATGGAGATGAAAGATGGCCATGGAGATGAAAGATGGCCATGGAGATGAAAGATGGCCATGGAGATGAAAGATGGCCATGGAGATGAAAGATGGCCATGGAGATGAAAGATGGCCATGGAGATGAAAGATGGCCATGGAGATGAAAGATGGCCATGGAGATGAAAGATGGCCATGGAGATGAAAGATGGCCATGGAGATGAAAGATGGCCATGGAGATGAAAGATGGCCATGGAGATGAAAGATGGCCATGGAGATGAAAGATGGCCATGGAGATGAAAGATGGCCATGGAGATGAAAGATGGCCATGGAGATGAAAGATGGCCATGGAGATGAAAGATGGCCATGGAGATGAAAGATGGCCATGGAGATGAAAGATGGCCATGGAGATGAAAGATGGCCATGGAGATGAAAGATGGCCATGGAGATGAAAGATGGCCATGGAGATGAAAGATGGCCATGGAGATGAAAGATGGCCATGGAGATGAAAGATGGCCATGGAGATGAAAGATGGCCATGGAGATGAAAGATGGCCATGGAGATGAAAGATGGCCATGGAGATGAAAGATGGCCATGGAGATGAAAGATGGCCATGGAGATGAAAGATGGCCATGGAGATGAAAGATGGCCATGGAGATGAAAGATGGCCATGGAGATGAAAGATGGCCATGGAGATGAAAGATGGCCATGGAGATGAAAGATGGCCATGGAGATGAAAGATGGCCATGGAGATGAAAGATGGCCATGGAGATGAAAGATGGCCATGGAGATGAAAGATGGCCATGGAGATGAAAGATGGCCATGGAGATGAAAGATGGCCATGGAGATGAAAGATGGCCATGGAGATGAAAGATGGCCATGGAGATGAAAGATGGCCATGGAGATGAAAGATGGCCATGGAGATGAAAGATGGCCATGGAGATGAAAGATGGCCATGGAGATGAAAGATGGCCATGGAGATGAAAGATGGCCATGGAGATGAAAGATGGCCATGGAGATGAAAGATGGCCATGGAGATGAAAGATGGCCATGGAGATGAAAGATGGCCATGGAGATGAAAGATGGCCATGGAGATGAAAGATGGCCATGGAGATGAAAGATGGCCATGGAGATGAAAGATGGCCATGGAGATGAAAGATGGCCATGGAGATGAAAGATGGCCATGGAGATGAAAGATGGCCATGGAGATGAAAGATGGCCATGGAGATGAAAGATGGCCATGGAGATGAAAGATGGCCATGGAGATGAAAGATGGCCATGGAGATGAAAGATGGCCATGGAGATGAAAGATGGCCATGGAGATGAAAGATGGCCATGGAGATGAAAGATGGCCATGGAGATGAAAGATGGCCATGGAGATGAAAGATGGCCATGGAGATGAAAGATGGCCATGGAGATGAAAGATGGCCATGGAGATGAAAGATGGCCATGGAGATGAAAGATGGCCATGGAGATGAAAGATGGCCATGGAGATGAAAGATGGCCATGGAGATGAAAGATGGCCATGGAGATGAAAGATGGCCATGGAGATGAAAGATGGCCATGGAGATGAAAGATGGCCATGGAGATGAAAGATGGCCATGGAGATGAAAGATGGCCATGGAGATGAAAGATGGCCATGGAGATGAAAGATGGCCATGGAGATGAAAGATGGCCATGGAGATGAAAGATGGCCATGGAGATGAAAGATGGCCATGGAGATGAAAGATGGCCATGGAGATGAAAGATGGCCATGGAGATGAAAGATGGCCATGGAGATGAAAGATGGCCATGGAGATGAAAGATGGCCATGGAGATGAAAGATGGCCATGGAGATGAAAGATGGCCATGGAGATGAAAGATGGCCATGGAGATGAAAGATGGCCATGGAGATGAAAGATGGCCATGGAGATGAAAGATGGCCATGGAGATGAAAGATGGCCATGGAGATGAAAGATGGCCATGGAGATGAAAGATGGCCATGGAGATGAAAGATGGCCATGGAGATGAAAGATGGCCATGGAGATGAAAGATGGCCATGGAGATGAAAGATGGCCATGGAGATGAAAGATGGCCATGGAGATGAAAGATGGCCATGGAGATGAAAGATGGCCATGGAGATGAAAGATGGCCATGGAGATGAAAGATGGCCATGGAGATGAAAGATGGCCATGGAGATGAAAGATGGCCATGGAGATGAAAGATGGCCATGGAGATGAAAGATGGCCATGGAGATGAAAGATGGCCATGGAGATGAAAGTTTCCTTCCGTTGCGGAGGCCGGTGGAACTGTTTGTTTATTTGTGTTTACTTCCAGAGGGGAAGACAACTCTGTTTCCCTCGTGTTTACCATAACAAACAAAAGACATCAGTCTTGTTTGCTTTATTTCCTTGATTTCAGAACAGAACCATATCTGATTCTTTTTACTTTTTTACGTTTCAAAAGTCATGTGTTGTTTAACTTCACGAATTCCTTGTTTACTTGTCCACAATACAACTTATCGAAGGGAAACGAGAAGCCGTGCTAAGTTCTGGGTTCTTCGCCATGCATGGGAATCCTATACTTTTTTTGCCCTGCTTGAGCGTGAGAGCAGATGGTATAGTCGTACGCTTCCCAAGGACAAGGATATGAGGGTCGTGTATGTGCTGAGGTGGCTGGCTGCTGATGCAGGTCGCCGCTGAAGTTGGTGGTGGCGATGATGCTGACGATGTTGAAGTTGCTGGTGGTGATGGTGGTGCTCTTGTGAACGCCGCTGCTACTGACGGTGGTGCAGCTTTTCTTGCTGGTAGTGCTGCTACTGACGGTGCTGTAGCTTCTTTTGCTGGTAGTGCTGCTCGGTGCTGTAGCTTCTTTTGCTGGTAGTGCTGCTACTGACGATGCTGTAGCTTCTTTTGCTGGTAGTGCCGCTACTGACGGTGGTGCTGCTTCTTCTGCTGGTAGTGCCGCTACTGACGGTGGTGCTGCTTCTTTTGCTGGTAGTGCTGCTACTGACGGTGGTACAGCTTTTCTTGCTGGTAGTGCTGCTACTGACGGTGCTGTAGCTTCTTTTGCTGGTAGTGCTGCTACTGACGATGCTGTAGCTTCTTTTGCTGGTAGTGCTGCTACTGACGGTGCTATAGCTTCTTTTGCTGGTAGTGCTGCTACTGACGGTGCTATAGCTTCTTTTGCTGGTAGTGCCGCTACTGACGGCGGTGCAGCTTCCCTCCTTGACAGTATGGCAATTGAAGGTGCTACTGCTGCTGCTGGAAACGTTGAGATTTGCTCTGGAGGTAGGGGAGGAAAGGCTATATATATGTATATAGGGAGACAGGGCGAGGAGGGAGGTTAGGAGTGGTGTAGTGAGGTTAAGGGTGGCGGAGTGAAGTTAGGGACTGGCGGAGGGAGGTTAAAGGTGGCAGAGGTGAGGCTAAGAGGTGGAGGGAAAAGGATAGGGATGATAGAGGGAGGACTGGGGTGCAAGGGGGAAGTTGGGGGAGGAAGGAAGTTGACTGCCAGACTGGCTCTGCCATCAGTCAGTCAGTCTACCACCCAACTCACCACATATTTACTGTTGATACTGTAATCACAGTGTTAACAAAAGGCTCTGCATAACCCGCTCTGCCTCAAGCACATAAAACGCCTTATTAGACAGAAATAGACGGAAGCCCAATTATCGTGCCAGTTCAGACATGCTATTACCCAATTTTCGCAGGATTGTGAGGCTATCAGGGAAGTATGACGCTATGTTCGGCCCATCCCGACCTCAGAGCGCTGGTGTCGGAGAGCTTGCATTGCGTTCGATCAACGTTTAGCTCGCCTGTCTTTGTGAAGGAAACGTTTAGTGTGATTTTGGGTAATCCTGATCTTGATGCGGGAAGTTTTGTGCACTTGGCGATCTATTGGCAGACTTGGCCAAACTATTTTGGCTATTGTTGACCAATTTGGGCCACATTTGTGTTGACGATTTTTGGTTTTTCTTAACGAGCTTGCCCTGTGTTTATATCTCTGGATGGTAATTCACAGTCATGTTTGATTATGCGTTTCAGTAATGCGTAACTCATTTACTTATTCTGTAGGTCTTTTTTTAAGACATATTTTTATTTGAATAACTTTATCATATCTTCGAATTGACGATACTTACTGAATGTTATTCAAGCATCCGGCTAACATTGAGTTTCATCAGACTTTATCTGTTTCGAGTTTCATCAGACTTTATCTGTTTCCTTTTTTTCATTTAAATGGTCATTCCAGGACTTTTATATTCAGCTTCTCTGCATGCCTTGATAGTTGCAAGAGTCGGTGATATTATAACTGAGGGGCATGGGGCCCCCGATGTAAACAGAAATGGAAAGGAACTTGTCTACTTGTGTACTGTAAGAGAAATTATGATCGGAAATATATGGTTTAAGAAACTGTAGATGCATATGTATTCGTGGGTGAGTGGGATTAGGGGCCATTTGCCGTTAATGGATTTTGTGCAAAGGAGAGTTTGTTAGATGTGAACGTGCTGAGAGGGGAAGCAAGTGGAATGGCTTACCTTTTCTCGGCTGAGCCGATATGAAAGTTGGTAATAGGTTTATGGAAATTACACATGTGCAAAAGTTGTGTAAGTGATCATACGTTTGAAATTGGCATGTGTTTAGAGATACCAGGAGAGATTGAATGAGGAATGGCATAGGGTGAAGGAATGAAACCATGGGAGTGGAAGGAGTTTAGAAAATCAACGCTTAAATGTATCGGTGAAAAGTGTGGAGTGCTGAGGGTGGGATGAGGTCTTATGAGGAATGGTAGTACATAATGGAATGAGGAAATTACATCTCCACTGAAAGAGAAAAACGAAGTGTTTGGACTTTATGTGCATGGAAAGAGTGCGTGTGACTGGGTGGAGTACCAGACAAAGGAACTGGAGATCAAGGGCTGCATAAGCTGAAAAAACGAAAAATGGAGAGAGAGAGAGAGAGAGAGAGAGAGAGAGAGAGAGAGAGAGAGAGAGAGAGAGAGAGAGAGAGAGAGAGAGAGAGAGAGAGAGAGAGTATTGAATTACATTATTTGCTTCTCCTTAGTCAAGTGAACGAGAAATGCTGGTAGACCTTTCTACTCTTGCCACACTAATATGTGAGTCTCTGATATCTTCCATGATCCCCACCAGCCTCGAGAAGCCCCAGCGGTCTATTGATGTTTGTATTCCTTTTGTATCCTGCTACGTGTATGTAAAACTCGACATCCGGGCTCCTGACGAGAACTTCTGCAGTGCAAAGTCTAAGCAAACTTTCTAATATCTTGTGGTATTTTCACTACCATAATCCTTTGGATTATGGTAATCCTGGGGAGCAATTATGCCTGATCATAACATCCTATTGCTACAGTACAGAAGAAAAAAAAACACGATGAAATTTACGATAGATAATGAGTTGTATTTGATAAACAGTTCGCACAGCTTCGTGAAAAAGCTTCGTGAAAGCTGACAGATGCAGAGGAGCGAATGTTGAGATTATCGTCCTCAATAGAGCAAAAGCTCGCCTCTGTTTCAAAGCTTCCTGCATTGTTTCTTTAGCTGTGTTGTGATGGAGGAGGAACGTAAGAGATTGTGTGGGGTTTATGGCTGGGGGAGCGGAGAGATGATCCCGTGTCAGAGGACCAAGATGGAGAACGCTGGAGATGAACAAATACGAGAGATTCTAAAAAGTAAATGGATGTAAAGAAATAAGAGAGAAATATCATGTATATAAATGCGGATTCATCCTTGTTAGAAAAAAAAAATGACAGAAGACGACGTTTCCAGGAAGAGGAAGGAGAAGAATGTAGATATCGACAGCTGCATGGCTTTGGGATGACTGGAGTGTACCCCATGACAGAACCCCGAAGACCCAGCGGGAAATATCAAGGGAGCTGCTGAAGAACTCGCAGGAGGAGAGGCGCTAAGAGCTCTTAGAATACGACTTCGAGGAAGGGTGTTTAAAGTGTATGTTCTGGTGAGCAAATTGTAAGTTTGGGGTGTGCTACGTCCACTTTACCTGGGGTAGGTCCAGCCAAGCCGTTTAGGAAGAAGGGACGTAAGGCTAGTGTTTGGAGTGTTCTTGTATGCTGATGATGCGTTATATCTTAAGAGGGGGGTGCTAAGAGGATGGAGGTAAGGGTAGACTCTTGTGAATGGTGTAGAGGGGTCGGGTAAGCGGTGGGAATTGAACATGGGTGGCGTGTAAAGCGCTTAGAGAGAGAGAGAGAGAGAGAGAGAGAGAGAGAGAGAGAGAGAGAGAGAGAGAGAGAGAGAGAGAGAGAGAGAGAGAGAGAGAGAGAGAGAGACTCTAGGGAAACAGAAGCTCATGTAATGGGAATGCATCAAAAATGCAACGCTGAAGAATGTAGTTCTGAAACAAGCACACACACACGCGCACACACACACACACACACACACACACACACACACACACACACACACACACACACACACACACACACACAAATTCGCAGACCTGAGCACCTAGGGTATCACATGTTATCAACTTGCATAACTTCAAATATAATGATTTCCTGTGCGTTGTAAGTTATTGAATGTTCTCACACAGCAGTAAAACCTGGATTTATGGTATCGGAGGTGGATTCTTTTTTTAAAACGTTTTTACGAGAGTCGATTCCGTGAAAACAGGTCGTTCGATCAATATAATGATTGAGAGAGAGAGAGAGAGATGGCATCTGGAGGGAGTGCATATTCTACATAGCATCAACACTTGATGCTTATCATTGCTTCGGTCGTGACACGCCGAGAGAATACAGCAATTGGAAAGTTGACCAAGAGACTATATGTGAGGATGAGGAACAGATGAATGATAGGATGGAGTGCTTTGTGGTGGAGTGGTAGTTGTATTGCTACATTTGAGGACGACTGTGTTGCTGCAGTGGTGGTGGAGGGGGTTAATGTTGTTCTAAAGGTATGTGTTGTTTGTTATGGTCGAGCCTTAGCGTCCTTCTGTTATTGTGGGGTAAGAGAGTGCGTCGTGTTGTGGATAAGTTCAGCGTACTATGGCAGGAGCAATAGAGGGTGTTACTGCAGATGCGATGGAGTGCGGTGGTGTGGATAATAGCTTTATGGAAGTTTGGTAGTGTTACCGCGGTTGGGTTAGAGTGCGTTATGCACACGTGTGGTGTGTGGGGGTGTGTTATCGATGCTGTACTGGAGTGCGTTGCTGGAATCGTGATGAACTGACTGACCTGAAGAGAGCAAGAGCAGATGTATGTGTGTGTGTGTGTGTGTGTGGTTACAGATGGTTAGAACTGAGGAAGGGAGGCTATGCAATATACATGACCCCCCCCCATACGATTATGGTGAAAAGGTCAAACATTTCCACTCGGTGTTGGCGGTCAGCAAGGCTCATCCTGCATGGACATGTGAATTTTATACGAAGCCGAAGAGACAAGAAGGAATCTAAGCCATTTACAGAAAGGTGTCGACTGATATCAGTCCTATTATAATGGCTTAATCAGACCCTGTGCCACATAACCCTTTTCTCCTTGGTTTTGATCCTATTCATTACGCCTGGAACTCTGGAAGGAGAGAATCATCTCGTCGTTGCTACAGATTTGGGTATATTTATCTCCACCTCGACCCAGATGGTCACATCGGGTCCTCACTTCGTCTATAATCCCTCATCTTCAACTCCCAGCGACCCCACCCAACCTCACCTCACCTCAACCTCACCTCACCAGGGTTGGGAAACTATGATATTGGTGCGTCATCTGCATCTAACAGGTCGTCTCTCTCTCTCTCTCTCTCTCTCTCTCTCTCTCTCTCTCTCTCTCTCTCTCTCTCTCTCTCTCTCTCTCTCTCTCTCTCTCTCTCTCTCTCTCTCTCTCTCTCTCTCTCTCTCTCTCTCTCTCTCTCTCTCTCTCTCTCTCTCTCTCTCTCTCTCTCTCAGAATAAGAATATCTGTATGACATGCAAATCGTAGTCGCCAGGGCAATAAGCCCTCCTCCTCGCTGGACACTCTGTATAATTCGCCGACCGTGACGCGACGCTGGTCAAATTCCTACACTTCTAACGTCAAAATCTATGTAAAGGAACCGTGACCGGACACTGAATGTAAAGGAACCGTGACCGGACATTGACTTAGTTCCTGTGTCTACGCTGTCTGTCCTGGATACGTATGATGTATATGATACATACAAAGATATATATAGATACATACATCATCCCGAACTGGTCCAGTTTCCAGCGCGTCAATTTCCAAGTTGGTTTGTTAGGATTAAACGAACCATATGCAAATGAGTGTTTCAGGTCTAGATATCTACCCTGAGTATGGTTTTACATTCTGTAATATCTTCGTTAACTGTGAAGTTAACGTCTTCGTTAAACTAACTGTTAGTATATCTTCATTAATCATGATATCATCTCGCTAGCGTTAACCGCATGATATATCTATCAATCGTTCAACTTGACTTCGGGTCCTCGTTGAACATCCTGTGTGGGATGCTAGTCCCGTTCTATTCGTTGATCACGATATCAAAGCACTAATTTACACGCCCCGTTAACTATATCATACAACATCATTTACCATCTTACGATACCTTCGTTAACCAAGATATCAACACTGCTCGTTAACTATAGCACAGACAGTCGGTGTTCAAGTTAGGATATCTTCGTTAACCACGTGGTCAACGCTCCCCTTGCAACTCGGCAATACCAGTTCACATTCAAACAGAGAACGTGGAGGGATATATATATATATATATATATATATATATATATATATATATATATATATATATATATATATATATATATATATATATATATATATATATATATATATATATATATATATATATATATATATATATATATATATATATATATATATATATATATATATATGTATATATATAGGTGATAGTGATGGTGTATGGTGGTGGTGAAGGAGGTAAGGTGATAGTGATGGTGTATGGTGGTAGTGAAGGAGGTAAGGTGATAGTGATGGTGTATGGTGGTAGTGAAGGAGGTAAGGTGATAGTGATGGTGTATGGTGTTGGTGAAGGAGGTAAGGTGATGATAGTGATGGTGGTAGAGATGATGGTGGTCATGAGACAGTTCATGGTGGACGATGGTGAGGGGTTATGATAGTGATGGTGGTCTGTATTGATGTCAAGATACCAGCAGTGATGATGATAATGATGATGATAATGATGATGATGATGATGATGATGATGACGATGATGATGATGATGGTGATGATGATGATAGTGATGATAATATCCTTTAACAACAGTGGGAGGTGGGGATGGGTCAACACCAACCAGTGGTATAAATAAGCCACTGTTCTTAACACACTGTGAGAGATGTCTGTAAACCATGTATGAACATCATGAATATATACATTGGGATTTGTATACTACATGCCCGGTACGTCCTGAATCCCTTACGAGTTAAGCTTTCGCTTTCATTTACAGCTGAATGTAAAATGGCTTTTGAAAACGAGTCGTGTAAACAAACGTAAATGAGGGACGGGTAGAGGTATATGTGGATAGACTGCCACAGTAGGGTAGTATATGGCTATCTCAGGTATATCTAAGGTGGCGGGTTATGGAACAGATCTGGCCACAGGTGGCGGGTTATGGAACAGAACTAGCCAGAGGGCTGGAGAGGGCGGGAGGTTATGGAACAGAACTAGCCAGAGGGCGGGAGGTTATGGAACAGAACTAGCCAGAGGGTGGGGAGGTTATGGAACAGAACTAGCCAGAGGGCGGGAGGTTATGGAACAGAACTAGCCAGAGGGCGGGAGGTTATGGAACAAAGCTAGCCAGAGGGCGGGAGGTTATGGAACAGAACTAGCCAGAGGGCGGGAGGTTATGGAACAGAACTAGCCAGAGGGCGGGAGGTTATGGAACAGAACTAGCCAGAGGGCGGGAGGTTATGGAACAGAACTAGCCAGGGGGCGGGAGGTTATGGAACAGAACTGGCCAGAGGGCGGGAGAGGGTGGGAGGTTATGGAACAGAACTAGCCAGGGGGCGGGAGGTTATGGAACAGAACTGGCCAGAGGGTGGGAGAGGGTGGGAGGTTATGGAACAGAACTAGCCAGAGGGCGGGAGGTTATGGAACAGAACTAGCCAGGGGGCGGGAGGTTATGGAACAGAACTGGCCAGAGGGTGGGAGAGGGTGGGAGGTTATGGCACAGAACTAGCCAGGGGGCGGGAGGTTATGGAACAGAACTAGCCAGAGGGAGGGAGGTTATGGAACAGAACTAGCCAGAGGGGGCGGCAGGTCATGGAATGGATTTAGAATCCTTCTACACAATGACCTCGTAAAGGATCAGGTTGTGGTTGAAGGGACTTTGGATACAGTCTCATTATGAGGCGCGTTCACAGTCCTTCCCTCCTCTCTTAGATCCTTTCATCCTAGACCAGCTCTCTCTCTCTCTCTCTCTCTCTCTCTCTCTCTCTCTCTCTCTCTCTCTCTCTCTCTCTCTCTCTCTCTCTGTTGATCCACCGGTCTCTTCGATCCTTTCATCCTAGACCAGCTCTCTCTCTCTCTCTCTCTCTCTCTCTCTCTCTCTCTCTCTCTCTCTCTCTCTCTCTCTCTCTCTCTCTCTCTCTCTCTCTCTGTTGATCCGCCGGTCTCTTCGATCCTTTCATCCTAGACCAGCTCTCTCTCTCTCTCTCTCTCTCTCTCTCTCTCTCTCTCTCTCTCTCTCTCTCTCTCTCTCTCTCTCTCTCTGTTGATCCACCGGTCTCTTCGATCCTTTCATCCTAGACCAGCTCTCTCTCTCTCTCTCTCTCTCTCTCTCTCTCTCTCTCTCTCTCTCTCTCTCTCTCTCTCTCTCTCTCTCTCTCTCTCTTTGTTGATCCGCCCGTCTCTTTCCGTGTCCCGTCGCTTTTCAAGCGATAGATCGTTCAGAAAACACTCCTTGGTTCCCTCTGCTTTAAGTGAGGCGACTGGCTTGTTTGGATTTAATTTTGCGATTATTGCAATTGAGTGAGATGCTGTTGGTCTATCATGAGTTTGTTGCTTGGCATGATTACGCGCTTGTATATGTGTGTGTGTGTGTGTGTGTGTGTGTGTGTGTGTTTTCGTGTACATGTGTGTAAGCGTGTGTAAGTATGTATGCATGTGTGTTTCTGGATGTGTGTCTGTGTGTGTGATTACTGTATGTGCGTTACAGGGAGAGGGTTCTATACTTGTGTTGCCCTCGTCTCTTAACCTTGTATATGTGCAAATACGCACACACACACACACACACACACACACACACAACACACACAACACACACTCACACACAACACACACACACACACACACACACACACACACCACTCTAAGCCAGGTACCCATTTATCGACTAGCCCCAATGGGAGAATGAACACCTGGGTTGGGTGTGGGCCGACTGCCACACCCAGGATTCGAACTTATGCGTGTTCGACCCCGAGCTGACTCATGCTGACTCTTGGTCAGTAATGCTAGCCACTATACCATGTGTGAGTGTGTATGTATGAGTATGTGTGTGAATATGAGTCTGTGTACCTATTTGTGATTGTACGTATATGTTTTGGATCCGTGTGTACCTTTTTGTGTACATATAATGTATTTCAGTTCTTGGTAGTGTGTGTGTGTGTGTGTGTGTGTGTGTGTGTGTGTGTGTGTGTAGTTACTATTTGTGTGTTACGGGGAGAAAGTTTAACATTCGCGTTGCCCCCTTTCTCTTAACCTTGTATTAATGTACAATATCCTTATTCCTGTGTATGTATGCACACACACACACACACACACACACACACACACACACACACACACACACACACACACACACACACACACATACACACACACATCCCAGCCTAAGTGTGTGTTTGTGTGTGTTTGTCTGTGTGTGAATAGCTACCTGTCATTGCTGATTCGTTTGATCTCAACAGGGGGAGAATTCTACACTTGTGAAGACTCGTTTCATTTAAAATTACAACTTAATTACAACAATAAACACCTGAATTACATTGAAAAAAATAATTCTTTTTTTTCTCACTTTTTCAAACAGTCAGTATTTATAATTTCACTACAGAACTTTTCCAGTCATCCGGGACTCTGTTATCAGAAAAGTTCTTTTTTCTTATATGTTTTTTGCTTAGTTTTTTTTTTTGCTTAGTTTTTTTTTACGGCCTCTTGTTGTTCTGTCTCTGAATCTTTCAATGAATGATTCACTATCGACATCCTCAAATTGGCTCAAAAACTTAGAAGGTTGTGGCCAAGTCACCCCTTATTCTTCTCTCTTCCGTGGTGAACAAGTATATGGTCTCTTAACATCTCACTGTAACTCAGACCTCTGAATTCTGATATAGATTTTGTTGCCACCTCTTTGAACCTTCTGTATTTGTTCTTTATGTGCTGTAATAACAAAACTCGGGAAGGATATCAAAGAACTAGATTAAATGAATTCTGTGAACAGCTGGCTGAACATTTTCTTATCCAGGTACGAAAATTCGATTCAAATATTTGCCAGCAGACAGGTGGTCCCTTTTACACGCTAGGTATTCAGTGGGTTTTCATAATTGTGTCATACTTCCCATGTTTGTGGTTCTGACTGGGTGTAAGGCACCAAGGAGAGCAACCCAGGGCGTTAGTGGGTAAGTTAGAAGGTGACGTAGATCAGAAGACGCTCCAAGTGGTGTAGGGTTAGGGAACGAACTGAGGCGAGATAAGATAAGAAAGGATAAGGAGGCTCCCGTTGGGTTGATGCAGGAGACTTGGTGAGTTAGGTGTCCTGTAGTGTCAGCGTAGGAACCAGAGGTGAGAGTGTAGTCCCAAGGTGCTGGTGCTAGTGTTGTGAAGGTGAGTAATAAGTCGTTGGGTGGCGCTGATGTGGGAGTTGTGAGGTGTAGTAAGGTCGGCTTTCTGCGGGCGAGCTGCTTGCAAGTCGGGTGTCGTAAAACTTCTGTCGAAGGGAGATAGTGTAGCCAAAGACCCAAGTTAATGTGGGCGGTTGTCGAAGATGTAAGTTTTTTGTGGCATGAGGCGAGGCGGCGGAGGTTCTGGAATTGAGGCTGCTGCAGAAGACGGGCGTTGGTAATAACCCACAGGGTTCCAGCTGCGCGAACAACTCGTGGCAGTTGATGGAGGTCGTGGGAGATGAGGCACCACAGAACCTCCTCCAGAAAATGGTGAATCAAGAGGCACATGACGGACGTGTCCAATTGTAGGTAGGGCTGTAAGACCGACTGGCTTCTTCAATGATGCACTGGTATCTATGTGCTAGTTGGATTAGCCAGTCGTGTAAATTGTATGAGCGTGGCCATCAAGTTCTTTGGCGATGGTCTCCCTAATGGGATTAAGGAGAGGTCAGACTAGATCACATGTTGTTCACGTCGACAGCGTTACAGATGTCGGTCAGGCCGTGGACATATGAGCTTATGACAGCTACATGAGGCTTGCTAGTGGCGCCCGAAGGGGCTCCCGCAAGTGCAGTGTCGGCTCCAAGGTCCTTCATGTACGAAGACTCCTGTAACTTATTTCCTCATAGATAAGCGTCGTCGTGCTTGTGTGTATGTTTGTGATTACTGCATATTGCGGGGAGAGAGTTTTACAGTCGCGTTGATCCGTCTATTGATATGGTGTGTGTATATATATATATATATATATATATATATATATATATATATATATATATATATATATATATATATATATATATATATATATATATATATATATTATTTTTTTATTTTATTTTTTATTTTGCTTTGTCGCTGTCTCCCGCATTTATGAGACAGCGCAAGGAAAAAGAAGAAAGAAATGGCCCAAACCCACCCCCATACACAATGTACACACACACACGTCCACACACGCAAATATACATACCTATACATCTCAATGTACACATATATATACACACACAGACACATACATAAATACCCATGCACACAATTCACACTGTCTGCCTTTATTCATTCCCATCGCCACCTCGCCACACATGGAATACCATCCCCCTCCCCCCTCATGTGTGCGGGGTAGCGCTAGGAAAAGACAACAAAGGCCCCATTCGTTCACACTCAGTCTCCAGCTGTCATGCAATAATGCCCGAAACCACAGCTCCCTTTCCACATCCAGGCCCCACACAACTTTCCATGGTTTACCCCAGACGCTTCACATGCCCTGATTCAATCCACTGACAGCACGTCAACCCCGGTATACCACATCGATCCAATTCCCTCTATTCCTTGCCTGCCTTTCACCCTTCTGCATGTTCAGGCCCCGATCACTCAAAATCTTTTTCACTCCATCTTTCCACTTATCATTTTACAAATTTCATCAACAATAAAGTTATCTAATTTGTATAGACCATCACTAATATTAAGATTATAATTCTTTGTGTATTTGATGATAGAACATTCAGTGATATTTCTCGTGGTAATAGAGTTGAGTTAATAACTGAGATGGCATTACTCAATACAATGATCATGGTTTTTAACGTGATTTGAACAAGGCATTTGATTCTTGTCCCTTTCTTATACTATATTCATGTTGCTTAAGTCTAACAGAAAGATCCTTACCAGTCTGCCCAACATAAAATTTATCACAATTTCCACATGGCACTTTATAGATGCATCCAGGAGAATTTTCCGGTGAATTCCTGATTAAAATATTCTTTATAGTATTATTGTTGCTGAAGGCAACATTTACATTAAAGGATTTAAGCAACAAGGGAAGTAAAGTAAATTTATTATTAAAGGGAGAACTAAAAGATTCTTGGTGTCAACGGGAGGTTTGGGCTCAGCTCTATAATATGATTTCTTTGCTAACTTGAGGGATTTGTCAATGAAAGATCTAGGGTACTTTAACTTAGATCCAACAGAATATATCTTCTCAAACTCATCATCAATAAACTCTGGGCTGCAAATACGTAATGCCCTAAGGAACATAGATTGAAATGATGATAATCTAACTTATGTATATATATATATATATATATATATATATATATATATATATATATATATATATATATATATATATATATATATATATATATATGTATATGTGAATAAGAGCAAGGTTATTAGGTACAGTAGGGTTGAGGGTCAAGTCAATTGGGAGGTAAGTTTGAATGGAGAAAAACTGGAGGAAGTAAAGTGTTTTAGGTATCTGGAAGTGGATCTGGCAGCGTATGGAACCATGGAAGCGGAAGTGGATCATAGGGTGGGGGAGGGGGCGAAAATTCTGGGAGCCTTGAAGAATGTGTGGAAGTCGAGAACATTATCTCGGAAAGCAAAAATGGGTATGTTTGAAGGAATAGTAGTTCCAACAATGTTGCATGGTTGCGAGGCGTGGGCTATGGATAGAGTTGTGCGCAGGAGGATGGATGTGCTGGAGATGAGATGTTTGAGGACAATGTGTGGTGTGAGGTGGTATGATCGAGTAAGTAACGTAAGGGTAAGAGAAATGTGTGGAAATAAAAAGAGCGTGGTTGAGAGAGCAGAAGAGGGTGTTTTGAAATGGTTTGGGCACATGGAGAGAATGAGTGAGGAAAGATTGACCAAGAGGATATATGTGTCGGAGGTGGAGGGAACGAGGAGAAGAGGGAGACCAAATTGGAGGTGGAAAGATGGAGTGAAAAAGATTTTGTGTGATCGGGGCCTGAACATGCAGGAGGGTGAAAGGAGGGCGAGGAATAGAGTGAATTGGATCGATGTGGTATACCGGGGTTGACGTGCTGTCAGTGGATTGAATCAAGGCATGTGAAGCTTCTGGGGTAAACCATGGAAAGCTGTGTAGGTATGTATATTTGCGTGTGTGGACGTATGTATATACATGTGTATGGGGGTGGGTTGGGCCATTTCTTTCGTCTGTTTCCTTGCGCTACCTCGCAAGCGCGGGAGACAGCGACAAAGGAAAAAAAAAAAAAATATATATATATATATATATATATATATATATATATATATATATATATATATATATATATATATATATATATATATATATATATATGTGTGTGTGTGTGTGTGTGTGTGTGATGTGTATTTCATCTGTATGTGTATGTGTTGTATGTTTGTTATTATTGTTTGTGTTTCATCTCTATATGTCCAAGTTTGTGTTTCTGTGAGGTGGGATTCTTCTGTACGTTTCTGTACGTGTTTGTCGTTCTCCATTCATGTCTGAAGGCCTTTGATTAATTTCCTGTATTTATGGATAAGGGAGATTAAAACTCACATTACCCAATCATCGAATCTCTTCCTTCCCATATAAGCTCCCGAATTTTCTACGGCTCAGAAACTCTAGATTGTCAGCAAACATTGTAACCACCCAATGGTCTTGTAAAACGTAGTTGAGTTACCGTATCCTGTGAGAGACATTATAATCTCTTTTGCCGTCATATACCTGCGTAAACTTTAGGTACTTACACCATAGGGAGTATTTAAAGATTCAAGAGTGGCTCTCGTGTATCCCTTTAACATTTTACTTTCCACTGGAGCAGGCAGGTCGGGTGCTTCCCTCTCTTCTTGTGGTTCATTTCCTTGAATTTCCATACTGTCCTTCAGACATTTCATTACAAACCAATTTTTTTTCTTTCTCTCTTTTCTCGTTCTTTTCCACAAAGGAGGGAGATGAAGTGCCTTCCTTTCTCTACGTAAACGATTTCATTAAATGTCCATACCAACCAATTTCACTGTACACTTTTCAACGCTTCATTTTGTCTTTTGAGATCGAAGGGCTTTTTCAAAATTTGAGTCGACCATAATTTCGCAACAATATCCCTGAACATTTTCTTACTTTCAAAAGCTTTATTGATGCTAGCCACCAAAAATGTTGCTTCTGTAAACAGAGAAAGTTTTCGAGGTCAGAATCGACATAGTTTTTGAAACTATGGACAAGGAAATGTTCAGAGAGAGATTTTACAACGTAAGTTCGTACATTTGGTCCTCTTAGTATTTTCTTTAAGGACGAATACCATTTTAGCCATTATTGTATTCTTCTGACAATTCTTGAAGAAAAAAAAGGCATTTAATTCATCAAGTTTAGGCACTGCCATACTCACTACCCTCTGGCGAAAACGTAGCCTTTCATATAGAACACTATCTTAAAAAGAAAGAATATCAGTGGACCCAGTATTACTCCTTGTGGGACTTGAATTACAGTTTTTTCTCTTTTCTGAAGAACCCTTCCTCACATGTTTGATCTTTCACTACGAAAAGAAACAGACTTTGTTCCAAGACATGGAGGGTGACGGACTCACTTGCTAAGACAAGTTTTCAGAGGGATTTGATCCAGAAGATGGAGGGAAATGAAGTATATTTGAAATTTGTATAACATTCTAATTGGCTGAAGAACTTCCACTGTCGAGCGGTGCCAAAGGCTTTCATGCAACTCCTCCTGTTAGCTGGTAGTCACCTTGTCATATCACGTTTCTAAATCCATAAATTCTGCAAGACACCTTTTTTTCTCTCCTCTTGATCTTCTTCTTCTTCTTGTTCTGAGTAGAAAATTTGATCTGCCATTCCTCTTCCCCTCTTAAATCCATTTTTTCACAAAGGTTCCAGTAATCCCAGCACCATATTCGATTACATTTATCTAACTATGCGAAGGAAAGCAATTCCTCCATAATTCCAACAGTGAGATTTGTTCCCTTTTGACGGCCGAATTTAGATCAGGAAGTATACTCCATTAATCCTCTCCTGCGAGATTTCCATGTTGGTTAACTCTCTATGTTTCATGGTGTTTCTTCGTACCCCTTTTACTCCCGCCCGTTGTTATGCTGGAGGAAGTGGTGATTGAAGAGGAACCTTCTGCTTTTCTTCTCTGTCATCATCTATTCAGATTAGGAGCTCTGGATACCATTGTTGTCATTCCAGCAGACAGCCTCGTCGCAGACCGTCTGGTCTTCCGTTATCTGTCCTTCCCATGTGTTGTCCTCCAGCAGATAACCTCGTCATAGATCATGAGGTCTTCTGTTAATTGTCCTTCCCATATATTGATCTCCAGCACATAACCTCATCACAGGTTTTGTATTAATTGCCCTCCCAATGTATTTTCCTCCAGTAGATAATATCGTCATAGACCATCAGGTCTTCTGTTATCTGTCCTTCCTATCTGTCCTCCAGCAGATAGCCTCTTGTTAGACCATCAGGTCATCTGTTATCTGCCCTTCCCATGTGTTATCCTCCAACATATATCCTCGTGCTAAACCATCAGGTTCTCTGTTATCTGTCCTTTCTATATATTGCCCGCCGGCAGATAACCCGGTCATAGACCATCAGGTCTTCTGTTATCTGTCTTTCTCATGTACTGTTCTTCAGCAGCTAACCCCCGTCATGGACCATCAGGTCCTTATCGTGTAATAAGTATCCGTCATGAAAGACTACATAAGCATCAGCTTCACTTTAAGTTTACAGTACCTGGTCTGCCTTCATTCAGTCTCTCTATAGACTCGTCCACACATTTTCCGTCTATATCCATTACCTTCGTTTTCTTGTACGTGATCCGTCTGTGGCGATCTTTTCCTTGTCTTGCACTGTGGGTCACACACTCCCCTGCTCTTACCTTGGTACGATGGTGCGAGTCATTCCACCTCAATTTTGGCGTCCTTCTCCATCTTCTGCCACCGGAGTACTTGGATGTCTTCACCTCCTCACCCCTTTTGGTCTCGTGGTTCCCGTTATGGACAAGACACCTCGTTGAATTTTGCATGACTCTGGCCACTTGAGGGATCTGTCTGTCCTCGAAATGCGTGGGACGCCTCCTCTTCCGTTCTGAGAGATCCTGTAACAAGCTTGGGATTTTGGGATTTTCCTTCCTTCCCCTTACTTCCCAGTCCCGAATCCCAGCAATATAGATCGGTTCTCCTTCCTCAGCCACATGATAGAACATTAATCTTCCTCAGTCACATGATGGAATGTTAATCTTCCTCAGTCATATGATGAGATAGTATTCTTCCTCAGTCATATGATGTGATATTAATCTTCCTTAGTCACATTATGTAACATAAGTCTTCCTCAGTCATATGATGGAACATTGATCTTCCTCAGTCACATGATAGACGTTAATCTTCCTCAGTCATATGATGGAACATTAATCTTCATCAGTCATATAATGTAACTTTAATCGTCATCATTCAAATAATGTAACATTAAATTTCCTTAGTCACATGTTGTAACATTAATCTTTGTAGGATGTCTTATTTTTAGGTTTGAAGAAATAGGTTTTACTCCCTTTCATATCATGTTCCATTGTCTTCTTCGTAATTACCTTCGTCAGGTTATTTGGTGGAGGACATCGCATGACAGCACATGGGAAAGACAGGTAACTGAAGACCTGATGGTCTGTGAAGTGATTATGTGCTGGAGGACAGTACATAAGGAGGACAGATAACAGAAGACCTGCTTGTCCATGATAAAGATAACCGCTTGGGGACAGTACATGAGAAAGACAGATAACAGAAGACCTGATGGACTATGATAAATGGCTGGGGGACAGTGCATAAGAAAGACAGATAACAGAAGACCTGATGGTCTATGATATGGATATCTGCTGGAGGACAGTACATAAGAAAGACAGATAACAGAATACCTGATGGTCTGTGATAAGGATTATCTGCTGGAGGACAGCACATGGGAAGGACAGATAACATCAGACTTGATAATCCAAGACGAGGTTATCTACCACAAGATATCACATGAGAAAGAAAGACAACACAAAGACTGATGGTCTGCGACGAGGCTATCAAACGTATCCACCCACACCTTTGAAGTCCTTCAGCTATCTCTAAACAACAGATTACTTTAATCTGATATACCCTGTTTCTTATCTTCTTATCCCATGTCTACACCAGTTCTCATAGCTTCTATCAGCGCCTTGTATATTACAGACCAATCTTGAGGTTTTCTCACATACAGTTTCAAGTAAAACTGTCACTAGTTTACCACACAAAAGTGCCTTCAGCGTATCTGTGATGGTCTGAGTCCAGCTCCTCCGTAATTCATCTTTGTCTTCCTCGTTCTGTTCTTCAGTTCCCCTCAGCAACGTGTGACGTGACTAAGAATTTCTTCGCTGCGTCTTGAGTCTGAGTTAAGATTTTCACGTAATGACCATCATTGATATTACTAATGTTATGAATATTCTACTGGCCACAATGAATATAATATAATGTTATATATAATATGATGTAATATTATATAACATAACATAATATGATATAATATAATATAGTATGATAAAATATAATATAATATAATGTAATATGATATGATATGATGACATGATAGTATGTATATAACATAATATGATGTAATTATCCCTGGGGGTAGAGGAGAAAGAATACTTCCCACGTATTCCCTGCGTGTTGTAGAAGGTGACTAAAAGGGGAGGGAGCAGGGGGCTGGAAATCCCCTCCTCCCTTTTTTAATTTTTCCAAAAGAAGGAATAGAGAAGGAGGGCAAGTGAGGATATTCCCTCTAAGGCTCAGTCCTCTGTTCTTAGCGCTACCTCGCTAACGTGGGAAAAGGCGGATATTTATGAAAAAAGAAATATAATATGATATGATATTTCTTGAAGTCACGTACCCTATATAAAAAAAATATCGAAATTTTATATCTTCCATTAGAAAATAGAAATGCTGTAAGAACATATTTCTCTTTTGGGGGAACAACAATGAATATATGAAGCAAATCGAGGCAAAGTCCAGCATTATATTTTCTCTTTTTCCTCACTCTTGCTGGACATGGACAGAAGATGACTTTCAATTTGGCTGATTCGTTAAACGCGTAAACCCAGCAATGTGCGGTTGACAACACATCTCGTGTGTGTGTATGTGTCGAGGGATAAGGAGATTTTGAGATCAGGTAAAGGATCCAGTCGTATCACATGTGGGATCACCAACTTCCTTGCCATCGTAGGGCATTTTTGCCTTCAATAGGCAATCCAATCATTTCAATATGGACTCAGAAACCACCATTTTTCAGACCCCTGAGTCCTCCATATAGAATAATTATCTTCATATGGAAATCAGTCTTGATTTTTAACCCATGCGCGCTTTAGAATCGAACCCAGGTTCTCGAGTACGGTAGGCGGTCAGCGTACCATTGACCCACTCACTGTGGGGCTGTAGGGTGGTGCGAACACCATTTCCAGATAGATCGGTTTTTGTCTCCCCTGAGGTCCAGCGGTACGCTGACCATCTGGTGTTCTCGGTAGCTTGGGTTCGACGCTCGGGCGCTCACTGGCGGAATTATATATACACACACACACACACACACATATATGCATATATATATATATGCATATATATATATATATATATATATATATATATATATATATATATATATATATATATATATATATATATATATATATATGCATATATATATATATATATATATATATATATATATATATATATATATATATATATATATATATATATATATATATATATATATATATATATATATATCTTTTATGATCAATGCAATACGATAGTTCCTTACATACATACATCGCTAAAGGGCCAATTTGTAGCTTAAAGCATATAAACTCGACTTCATTTAGCAAATCATTTCACTCTATAGGTAATGATAATACGTTCAATGGATTAATTTCACATATATCCTGCGCATTACTCCTGTGGAGGTATCGTTGTAACACTGGGTTCAGCATTTCACAAAATGACCTGTCATTTATGCGATGCGAAGCTGTCCACATATCGTTGAATATCATCCTCGTTTTCTTTTTATATCACGCAATTGGTGGGTGTGGGAGGCTCTGTTGTCGTCTGGCTTTTAGACGGGAAATGAAATTGGTGTATGAACTCGACACGGGAGTGTGAAACACGCCCCTGCTGAGGCGCGTGTTCGTGTCTGTGTACCAGAGGTGGTCTTTGGTGAGTGCGAGCCACGTAGCTCTTGTGTCCTCTCCTCATCACTTGCAGTAGGAGGAGATACGCAAAGACATGGCCTAACGCGACCCCACTGGTGTCCTTCTCAATCACTGGGTTACTTAAGCTAGCCAGATTATGCTCGAACAGAGATAGTCAGACACGATTAGTTATCAAATTATTTATTTCGTTATCCTTACCTTTATGTAAGTAGATGCTGAAATCTCTCTTAGAATATGGATAATTTGCATAGGGTCTTTTTTGGGCAACACTGTAAAGTCTCTGTCGCTGGAATAGACTTCTTAATTTCTCCATAGAATTGTCGCGTTTCATGTTGACCCTTTTTGTGCTGTTTGTATATTAAGATTATATTAACGTTTTAATGTGGTGCTCTGCCTTCATGTAAACTGCTGCTCGATCTTTCTTTAACTCTCCCAGCAGTTCGTGTGATCATATATATATATATATATATATATATATATATATATATATATATATATATATATATATATATATATATATACGATGCAGATTTAGCGTCAGTCTGGTTCCACAAAGTTCACGTACATCGGATGAGGTTCAGGATTCTGGGCATAAAAACGAAATCTAATCCAATATCTTCAGTAGACTACATATAGTAAATCCTCATGTGGTTTACCTCGTCATCAACGTGACCATATAGGAGTAGGATAGCCTTGGTATCTGGCAGGTAATGGTACTTACGTGGATTTGAATTACGTTAAAGATTACAGTTTATAGATAACTTTACATCATCATCCGAAGCTTTGAGAAGTTATGCTGTTATCAAATGCTTCTCAAGAGATACAGATTGCTGCTAGACTTACTAATATTGCTGGTAGATAGAAGGGAAAAAAAGAAGTGATGTTCCAGGGTGTACAGGGATATGAATATATAGCACTAAAATGAAGGGAAGAGCTAAGAATATTGACCTAAATTGAGTTACTCACGCATTTATGATTTATTCCGTTCGTGTCTCTATGTCAGATGTCTGGGAGTCGTATGGTGAGGTATGAGGGAAGATGAGGGACTCCATCCTGCCTCCCTCTCTTGTAGTGGGTCAGGGTTCACTCGCTCTTTGTCTCCACCTCAAGATTACATGGAGTGAGGCGACCAACGGGAGGTAAGGTGCAAGATGGAGTACGTGTGTGTTAAAGATTCTGTTTGGAATATAGCAGGCAATGTTTTCCTAATACCCCTTGACTGTTTATTCTCCACCGTAGACCAGCTTCGTTTCCTAGGGGGTTTCCTCAATCCGGTTACGTATCCTGGGGAATCTTTAATCCGGTTACGTATCCTTGGGAATCATTAATCCGGTTACGTATCATGGGGAACCCTCAATCCGGTTACGTGTCCTTGGAAATCATTAATCCGGTTACGTATTCTGGGGAACCCTCAATCCGGTTACGTGTCCTTGGGAATCCTTAATCCGGTTACGTGTCCTTGGGAATCCTCTAATCCACTAATGTTGTCAAAGAGACGTTCAAACTACAGCAGCTGTGGTGCTACCCTTCTCATTTCCTTCTTTGATCTTCTCTTCTCCTGGGCTGCTGAAGACCAGCAAGATACAGTCATTTGTTTCGCCCACGAGCTCATCAACCTTGGATCATTTTCGTTCCCGAATCTGGGCCATCAAGCCACATGCGATCGTATACCTTATTTCCTTCGATCATTACAGGAGCAATAATTCTGTTTACACCTGATAATATAAACGCGAGGTCATATTTATGGCTTGAATACCGGCTCGTTCCTGTTATTTATTGGCGTCGCTGACCTGCGCTGGTGTAGTTGTGAATATTTCAGACTACAGTGTTAGGGCTCTGGCTTCAGCACCAACAAACGGATCGAAGACAGACGCATTTTGTTCTTTAAATCGTTGTTCTCTTCAGCCCTTAACACTGAGGATCAATTGGTGGGGCACACATCTCATCACTCGATCCCCTACGCCATGGCTTTCCCTGAAGGGAGGGACTGGTTACAACACACATAGAGTAGATACCATCTCCTTCTGATAGTAGGGGTATTGTAGGCCCTTATAACACTGATAAGGAAAGGGCTGTTCAATCTAACATCTCGGGGTCGTTCATCTCCTTTGGGTGTCGCCCGAGATCCAAGTCTTCCCTAAATGCAGAGTTCAGTGTTCTGTCATGTTCCTGCTGGAAGATGAGGAACAGCCCTCAGGAGGTGGGCTGATACCGAGAGAGTTATGGTAAGAACAGAGCGACGTGGGCATCCGTGTTGTTAATTCCATCGTCTTTCCCTTTTAAGTCTCCTACGATTTTTTGCTTCTTGATAAGATGGCACGGATGGCTTTAAGACCTACGGGCTCACCGAGCAGGATGATGTTATCCTTGATGATAGATGAAGCTCCCGGCAACACTGGAGATTATGCTGTGGGAATATCTCAGGAGCTGAGGGAACGATCTCGCGTCTGGAATGGTAGAGGGAGAGATGCCCGAACGCCCGAGCTGCTTCACAAGAGTGGAAGGAGAAGACAGGGAGTGTGCAGTCCCTGTCAAGGTGCCGTTATCCAAGAACTCGCCAGACAAGCCATGCATTGTTGATTGCAAATCTGAGCTGAATAGAGTAAGGGGCAAAGCGAGGTCACCTTGTTACACCCTCTTTCAGCTGAATTTAATCGCCTCATCACCACAAAAACAAGCCCAGGAAACTCCGCAGCACATGAACGGAAGGGAGGTAAGAAGGAAAGGTGCTGTTCACCTCTCCTAATGGGAGCGTCTCTTCTCATAAGGGCAGAACCAGTCTTGAAATCCACGTAGACCAATGTTCTATCATGGGCGAAGTTGAATACGGGAGGCCAGCGCAGTAGAGGCTCTTACTTCACTGACAAGCCAAATGCTAAATCCTGTAAGTTTTGCACTCTTACAAGTTGGCTACCTTACTCTTGACGAAGTTGACAGATACCCTGGCCACTAGAAGGGGACAGGCATCGCCCAAGGCAGTGGATCTGATTCTGCCATCCTTCTTTTATTTACAGACGGAAGCACCGGAGGAAAAGGATGAAGGGATCTTATACCGGCGAGACAAAGGCTAATCATTTTGATGAAATTGGTACGAAAGCTCTGGGCGACTGGATCCAAGACAGGGTTAACCATTTCCCTAATGTGCTGGAGGTCTGACGTCTGTTTACCCTCCTTCTGCCGTCTCAGATGAGAAGGATAAGAGTTCTTTACGAACCTCTAGATCACTGAGTGTTAAAGGCTGATGAGTAGAAGGCGTCTGTAGGGTAGCCATTACTGTCATTGGGTGCTCGTGAGAGGTGTTCTTGCCAAAGGAGATCCAGGCGTGATAACGTATCCTGGTGGTAAAGTGTCCTCTTTGGGGACGATCTTTATTGCCCCATTGGTGTTTTTGTTTACTTCAGTTTCTCCTCTGTAGGGCCCTAAA